>NC_084504.1:24844732-25144732 GCF_024500385.1 Phyllopteryx taeniolatus
AATAAAAAAAAAACACTTCTGTACACGTAGTAGTAATATTATTATTATCAATAATGATAATAGCGATAATGTTTGTAACGAGAACAACAGCAAGAACAATAATACCGCGTGTGGCTCTGTGGAGTTAGTTTTTTCCTTTTCCGCTTCATCGCTTCGTTTCGACATCCTCTCCTTTTTTTTTTTTCTTTTTCTTTCCCGGAAAGTTCAAAAAAAAAAAAAAAAAAAAAAAAAAAAAAAAAAGCCGACTCGACTCGGTATAAAAGTAGCGGAGCTCAGCCGAAGCGCTCCCTCACCAGCATCATGAGTTTCTTTTTGCCCTTGTAGATTTGTTTCAGGTTGTCTATGAACTGCGTGAACTGGATGTGTCCGTCGTGCGCCATCATGAAGGTCTCGCGCGCCTTGCCCAGGAACTCAATGAACTCGCTGTAGTGGCGCGGGCTGATGTGCGTGAGGCGCGAGTGCGTGGTGTTGATGTAGGCCCCGATGGTGGCGTCCAGCAGCTGCCTAAGCGGCGCCTTGTCCAGCGACATGAGCTTGCCCGAGTTCCGTCGGCTGTGCAGCGCCGACACCATGCCCGGCGTGGTCAGCGTGCACCGACGCAAAATGTCCGAGAGCACCGTGGCGCACTTGACGCTCTTCACCACCAGCGGGATGACGGCGGCCAGCTCGTTCTTGCCCAGCGAGTGGCTGAGCGCGCAGGCCCACAGCACGTCATTGATGGCCGGGTGCGTGTCCTGGTTGTAGCTGAGGTTGAGGTGAGCCATGGCCAGCGTGGCCAGCTTGTACGCGCGCATGGGGTACCCACGGTGCTCCATGTAGCGCGCAATGGTGAACAGCTGCGTGTAGCTCATGCCCGTGGCGGCGGCGTCCAGTACAATCTGGTAGGCTGTCTCGAAGGCAATGTGGTCCTTTTCGCAGAGCGTTAGAGCCGACAGGGCGCAGTTCTGGGGGTCCTTCATGGCGCACTGCAGGGCCAGGGTGCGCGCTGACGACGCCAGGTTCTCCTGCTGGTGGCAGTCCAGGTGCAGGCGCACGATGGTGCTGTTGGACATGACCGTGGTGGCCACGATGCTGGTGGCCTCGGTGGGTGTGAACAGAGTGAACCAGCTCTGCATGATGCTGTCCAGCGCGTACACACCTGACACAAACACACACACACACGCATGAGGTGGTCAACTTTTGGAAGAAAAAGAGAGGCTGCATTAGGAATGGCTACCCACTACAGTACGTGTGCAACACAATTCCCATTGAATTATCATGAGGCATACACTGTTTAATTCTTTCCATTCTGTTTAATTATGTATTACTTTATGTTTTACTAAAGTAAAACACTGTAGCGTGCCATTTTGCTTGTTGCAAATTTTGTATTATTTTTTGGGGGGGTGGGGTGGGGGAGCGCTGGAACGGATTAATGGCATTTCCATCAAATAGTTGTGAGTGTGTTCACAGACCAAATCAACCTTGTGAGGCACATCTGTACAATGAACAGAATAAAAATATTAAAAATATTAAATGATTAAAAAATTATAAATACATCAAATATGGCGGCGCGGTGAGCGACTGGTTAGCACATTTGCCTCACAGTTCTGAGGACCGGGGTTCAAATCCCAGCCCCGCCTATGTGGAGTCTGCATGTTCTCCCGTGCCTGCGTGGGTTTTCTCCGGGTACTCCGGTTTCCTCCCACATCCCAAAAACATGCATGGTAGGTTAATTGAAGACTCTAAATTGCCCGTAGGTGTGAATGTGAGTGCGAATGGTAGTTTCTTTCTATGTGCCCTGCGATTGGCTGGCGACCAGTTCAGGGTGTACCCCGCCTCTCGCCCAAAGATTGCTGGGATAGGCTCCAGCACGCCCGTGACCCTAGTGAGGATAAGCGGAAGGGTGAATGAATGAATAAAATAAAATATGTTGTATATATTTTTTTATTTTACAAATGAAATTAATAGAATAGAAATATTACAAAAAATGAAATTATATCAAACGTAATCTTGAAAAGAATTAAAATAATTTTAATTCATTAATTTATTTATTATTTATCATGATGAAATAATCTAAAATAAAAATAAATATTATATAGAAAATCAAAATTGTATAAAATATACAAAATAAATAAATGTTTTACAGGTACACAACAGAATAAGATTCTAAATGTTTTTTAATTGGGCATTAGGATTAAAATGATAAATTAAAAAAGTGAATTATTAAAAATAAATCTATTAGAAGTTTTATTAAAATATAGGTGTATATACTGTATGTGAAAAAACATTCCAATTGTCAACTCATCAAATGAAAAAAACGTGAATATATAAAAAATGGAAATAAAATATTAAAATACACCAAATTACATAATTTGTATTCTATTTACATTTGTAAAAACTTCATTTTAAAATTGTTTGCCATTTAAATAGGAATTGGTTCTAAAATAATATATTAAAAAAAAAACTATTTTAATATCAAACATAAAAAGTTATGTACTACAAAAATAATTATTGCCTAACAAGGAATTAACAAAAGCTCGTCATTCATTTTTTTGGATTAAAAAATTAAATAAATACAAATTTAAAAAAAATGTTTTGTAGAAAATGCTTCTAAATTGTGTACGACATCGAGACAGAACCAGGCACGATCACTTACCAACTTCAGTGGCACATGTGACTAACCAGCGCACCATTTCCCGCCGCCTCCAGTTTAACGTGGACAGCGTTATTCTCATCACCTGATCAGGACAAGAACAAGAATAAGTAAAATGTCAGTAAGTAAGCTAACAAGTGTGTTGTATGACAATTGTATGTAGCGGATGGTGCCACACTGTTACCTGCAGTCCCAGCTCCAGGGCAACTTTTAGTAGCGTGATGTCGGGCAAGCTGTCCATCAGAGTGGCGATCTTGAACGCATCCTGCGCCAGTTTGAAGATGTGAGAAGACGAGTGGATATTTTTCTGGATGGACTCCAGGACCGTCTCCAGCCTGCGACTGTCACCTGAACAACCAAAAGAACCCCGTCGAACACATTTTAGGATGAGTGCGAGTGCGAGGAGTGGGCTCACTGCATGGGTGGACTATGAAAAAGAACAGAACTCCACTTGGAACGCGAGGAACATAAAATAGGCTGTCTCTGTCCGTTTGCAAAATGTAATTTCTGCCGAATAAAACCAGCAGGTCAACGCGAATTGCAGTTGTGCACATTCGAGGGGAGCAGGAAGAAAAAGCAATCTTCCATGTATGCACCGCACTGGAAGGTAAAGGTGTGAGTTGGCACAACTCAATTGTTTTTGAGTAATGAAAATTGCTGAATAATGTGAGTGTCAAATCATATATAATTGTATAATTAATCAGCTGTGTCTGGTGAACCGACTCTGCTGTTTTGCGTGTGGAGACAAAAAAGTTTAAAATACATTTTTTTAAAGCAGTGTCGTTAACGTTGGCCAATTATTTGAATTTGAATATTCCTATGTTATATTTTTGTCTATTTGACGTTCATGTACTATTCCAAAAACACAAAATTCAGAAATTATTCACCAGTTACTGTGTACTGTGTATTTTTTTTCAAGGAATAGTTACTCTTACTGAAGTATTTAGAGGACAACTTTTTACATGAGTAATATTATTCCAAAGTAACAGTACTCTTACTTGAATACAAATTTTTGGCTCAGCCCTCGAGCACAAAAGTGTGTCCGCCCCGGCTAGATCAGCATGTATTTTGTCCCAATACGTTTGGCCCGTGTAGCGTACACATGTGCTGGAGTGCGCACCTTTGGCGGCGGTGAGCATGGTGGAGGCCAGCTCACACTGCTGAGACTCGATGTGGCTGAGGGTGAACCAGCGCGGGTAGCGGTTGGGCACCACTGACACGATGTGGTGTGGCCGGGACAGGTCGCCGGACGACGCCGTTGACTCCAACACGGGCAACCTGAACAGGGGAGACGGAAGCACATGATGAGATCCCAAAATATCAACATTCTCACTTAGGGGTGTACTCACTTTTGTTGCCGGCTGGTTTGACGTGAGGAATTGCAGTGAGTTGAGTTATTTTGAGGGGAAAGTAAGTTTACACTATTGTACAAGTTGTACACCGCTACTTTATAGAGTAGCCAAGTGTCATTTATTGAGTTATCCCATGAAAACCTATCAGAAAATATTCATAAAAATGTAAGACGGGAGTCATTTTTAATGAGTTACTGTATATCATATAAACTAATTGGTTCCTTTGAAAACGACTGTACAGTTAATAAACTATTTTGTACTTAATATAAAATACAGGGAAAAGTGCAGTGCCGATGGACAGAAACAGGAATAAGAAGTCAAACACTGTAAATAAATTACTCTCAAAATTAATTTGCAATTAAATGCCTGTACTCTGTATTAAATATAAAATACATGGAAATAATGAAAAACTGTTCCTAATGCAGAGTGTGTCCTTGGGATGAATTGTATTTCATGCAGCAGAAAGAAGAAAAAAATTGGGCTTATTCTGGATTCCTACTCCTGGCCAGGCACAACCACCTGTTGCTAGGCAGGACACCATCGGGAACAGGAACAGAAATTAATAAGGACACAGAGAGAAGCATAGGGAACAGGAACAAATTCAGGAGGACACAGAGAAAGTATCAGGAACAGGAACAGAAATTTAGAAGCACAGAAAACCTTCGGAAACAGGGAGAGAAATTCAAAAGGACACAGAAAACCATCAGGAACAGGAACAAATTCAGAAGGAGAGAGTAAGGAGGAAGACAAACTAAGAAGGATGCAGAGAGAACCACCAGGAACAGGAATAGAAATTCACAAGCACACAGGAAAGTCAGCAGAAACAGAATCAGAAATTCAGAAGGGCACTCACAAGCGAAGCAACACTAACACCTTATGAGAGAAGTTCCACATACATAAATCGAATGACTACTCTGTATTAAATATAAAACACATCACTGGATGCAGGGTGCCCAGTGCATGAATCAGAGGAAGAAGAAAAAATGTTAAGCGTCTGAAAGGGACTTGGAAATGAAAACGTGTTCACTGGGGGGATAACAGTTAGCCTGTGCCTGCAATTTACCTTCAACTTTGGATTTAATCAGCGAGGACGCAAGCGTGAACGACACTCAAATTGCTCCTAATCAACTCAGAGCTAAGCAACACCTGCTGCGGACGGAGGAGCCTCACCCTCTCATCATCATCATCGTCACGACGACACGGGGTGGGCCGAGTCTTGCGAGGCCCACCGCGTGACCGCTTCATCTCCGATTCCGCTTCACGGCTCGCTTTTCAAAAGGTCTCCTCCGCTTCGCAAGGCAGCAACCTGGCCTCCTCTCCACCAATCACAAAGCTAATTGAGTCCGCGGGGAAATTAAGGGATTCACCTTCCAGCCACACAGGGCCTGGACACACATCAAACAAATACCGGAACACACACACCACACACACACACACACATACATACACGCACACACATATACACGTACACGCGCGCGCACACACGCACACCTGCCCTTTTGGAACACATCAAAGCAGCCTAGTAAAAAGCAACGCGCTGCTAAATGCCAACTTTCAATTCCCGCCGCATGTGATGATGTCCTGTATAAAAGCGCGTTGAAAAGCACTCCACTTTCTGCATGACAGACAACTTTTGCATTTTGCATTTGCTTTTGCAAGAGAGACAGTGATAATAACCCTGTTGCCGGTACATGCTACCGTGAACATTAGCGCTCGCTGGAAAAATGCTCCTTTTTTTTTTTTTTTCCTCCCTAAAGAAGTCCACGGAACAGTTGCAATGCTTCTTTTAAAGGAGCCATACCCCGATATACATACAACCTCCGCATATTTGTGGTTCAGCATTTGCAAAGGGGGAAGCGATTTCTGTTACTCACTCGAAAAACTTGTCTATTTGCTGTGTTTCTGCTTGGGCCAACGGAATGAAAGCATTATTTTGGCGCCATCTTGTGGAATCTTGGTGTCGTTGTTAGCACATTGATGTGTTTTTTCATGTGTATTTATGTCCTTTTTTGCTGGCGGTGCTTGAATGTACCTCATGCACAAAGTCAAAGTGAGACAAAGTGAAAGGTTTTTCTGCTGAGGTAGCTACTAACAGTCAGTGAAGTCTATTTTGCCTGTATTTCACAACATTTACTGCTGTGTGTGAATGCCAAAAGCTGAATTTAATGAATTTAATTTAACGTTTGTGTGATGAAAATTTCAACTGAACTAAATATGTTAATGTTTACATTTATGTACTGTGGGTTGAAGATTGTGTACATGCTAGATGCATGGTGTTGATGCTTTATGATCCTCTTCGTTTTAACCTTTTTAGCACCATTTCATGCCGTTTTGTCCGTTTTAATTGCTTTGCCACCATCTATAGCTAGACCCCTTTTAGGAGATACATATTGGCGGATTTTTGCTATGCATAGTAGAGGTGGAAGAGTGTTAGCACATCCGCCTCACAATTCTGAAGTTGTGGCGTTTGTGTGCTCTGACCTTTCTTTGTGGAGTTTTAATGTTCTCCCCATTCTTGCGTGCATTTACTGGGTCTCCAGCTTCCTTCCACATTACAAAAAACTTCTTAGGTCAATTGAAGACTCTCAAGTGTCCTTAGGTGTGAATGTGAGAGTGAATGGTTATTTGTCTACACGTGTCCTGTGACTGGCTGACAACCAGTCCAGGGTTTACACCAATCCCACCAAAAGTCAGCTGGAATAGGCTCGAGCTCACCCGCAAACCTAATGATGATAAGCAAGCGGCATGAATTCAAATGCAATGCACATAAAAGTTAAATAAAAATGGTACCTAAATACATGTTAAAAATTAACTGTTCTTAAACATTTAAAGCAAATGTATTAAACGTTAAACACAACTGAACTGTACTTGGTCAGTGATGTTTTTCATGTTCCACCAGAGGGAGTCTGAGTACCACAACCACATTTTGACCATGGGGTTGTGACTACCTTGAAAGTGGCTCTGGATATTCACCCAGCCGAGCTGTGATGTGTTGAGAAAGTCAATATGGGGTCAGTTATTACGTGGAAGCGCAGAAGGGCTTGCTTCCAGACACATTTTCAGAAAGAGGCAGATCAAGGCTTGGTTGTTTAATTTCATACTTGATGGGTGGGGAGGCCCTCTAGAGATCCAATTATTTGTGTGGAAGGCAAAGCAAATTTATTTATACAGCACATTTAATACACAAGGTAAATCAATGTGCTTTCCATGATTAAAACCATTTAAAAACCAAGTGCAGAAAAATAAAAGACAGCTTACTCAAATTACTAAAATGTCAACAAAATACTTTGATTTGGATATTGTGACTGTTTTCTGTTTGGAGTACTTGGTGACGATGAAGACTGCTATGTCAGCTTCTACCATTAGCTGCCATAAGGTTGCCACTTGTGGCCAAAAAGCTCGAGTATATCTGCCAGTGTTGTTTTAAAATTTCACATTATATTAGTGGTTGATTTCATTTGAAATGGGTGAGTTGAAGACACTCCACTTTTCATTCGCTAAAAGCCTCCTCCACACTGGGGGCCCTTCTGGAAGATTCCCGGGGTGCGGCAAAGCAAAGAAAAAAGGGCCCTGGGTAAAAAAGATGGAGGCCTCATCAACATTCCGCGCTTTGTTTGGGTTGCACCAGAGAGAGAGCCAGAGGGCCTCCATTGGATGGGAGCTCAAGAGGCCGGCCGGGACCGCTGAAAAATAACCTCCTCAACGTGTTGGGAGTGGAAATCCATACTGGGCTTTTGTTCCCTAGCCTATCCACGGACTGTTGCGCAAGCATTCACTCAAGCACAAGTACAGTAGGACCCCTGCTGTGGGATGCAAAATAGTGGATGTAGGGTGCGTAGAAAAGTTCTCTGTGCAGAGGCCATGCATGCATCCATTTTCTATAGCGTTTGCCTTCATTTGGGTCGCGCTGAGCTGGAGCCTATCCCCGCTGACTTTGGACAAGAGGCAGGTTACATACTGGACTGTGCATCAGCCAATTACAGGGCACATACAGTGTAGACAAACCATTCCCACTCATACTCACACCCATGACCAGTTTAGAATCTTCAATGATGTTAACATGCATGCTTTTGGAATGTGGGAGGAAGGCGGAGTACAAACTAGTAGCAAACATTAAAAAACTCACGATTCGAACCCAGAACCTCAAAACTGTGAGACAGATGTGCTAACTACTAAGTAATTCTGCTCTCTGACTCTGGAACCAATTATAGGAAACCCATAAGTATAATTGACACACCCCTAAAAAAAAAAATGTAATAATTGCCTATATTTACAGTTTCAACCATAAGTATACCACAAACAATTATCCTAGAACAGTTCAAGATAATTTCAAATAAAAATAAAAATAAATGGCTTACAGATGATTTGATTTTGAAAAGAAATAAAATGCGCGTGTACATGCACTGGCGGGAAAGTCTCTCCGTAACTTCAACTAACAACCCAGGCTAACTTAGCTCTTCCCTCAGTGACATCCAAGGATGTTAGCCTGTATGGTTTCAACATACAATGGACCCCCGCTATTTGGGGAAATAGGGACTGAGAAGATCCGTGGATAATTGACACCCATTATAATTGCATTTAAAAAAATTAAAAAATTTATGATTTTTTGTTTTTTAAACCCCCAACTTCTTGAATAAGCGGGGATACACTCCCATTAGCATTTTCGGGGTTGGTTCCCCCCTAAAAAAGAAAAAACTAAAAGAAATGCGGGGGTCCACTTTACTTCCTTGACACCTATGACTACTTTCCTATTTGCCAGGAATAATTATGAATAAGTGAATTTGTCGACTCGGCAAGGAGTTCACTGTATTGCAAATACAATTGATCTCAATGGGAAACTGAGTTGGTGGTATCACTAGAAAACCTTAAGCTATGTCTGGCTACAAAAGCAAAAAAGCAGAAACAAACAGCACATCCGAGTTTTACTCCAATCCCGAGGTCCCCAGATGAGGTTTCTGGTTAACATCACCATGATGACCAACCCTCCCCTGTGTCACGGTCCTGTCCTCATCTCGATTGTAAACACCCTTCGGCCCTCGTCACTCCTCGAGTGGTCATCCATCAGCTAAGCTACACATCGGCAGACAAGAGCCACATCCATACAGAAACCACCCTTGAAACCTTGTCACTTCTTTACAGAACCTCACAGAGTTCCAACACACACTTTATAAGCCACTCCTGCACAATCTGTATCTGAGCTGTTTTAAACATTACACTTTTAAAACAGTACGACGTGTGAGGTGTCTGGCCCAAATTTAAAAAACAATATCATTGCGTTAACATTGTCGCAACGATAGCATAAACAGTGCTGCGTCGGCAAAGATTATGCAGCGGATCAAAGGTTGTGGATTATAGCGAGGATCTAGCTTCATTAGCATTTGCAAGTCTCGTATCGCCTATGGAAATCTCCTATGATAATACCAGGCGCTTCGGATTCAGCTTCTCGGTTTTGGAGGAGCTCAGATAAGGAGAATGTGCAAGAGCAACAAGATTAAGATTCTGCTTCTTCATCTCCTCCTCCTCCTCCTCCAAATTTTTGATTTTAAACTCTGGTACACTCACAAACCAATCAGTGAGCTCCGCCTCGCTTTTGGTCCTCCCACGCTGAGCTGATGCGTTACTAGGAAATGTAGCGTACATAAAGTGAAGGACGACATGTTTAAAACTGACTTTTAAAAGCAAAATAACTGTAGGAAGACAAATGCAAATGTTTATTTACTCAATTTTTACTTGAACGCTCGTGTATTTTCATTGAAAAAATCATTACATATATATGCTTGTTTCACTAGGTGTTACCACTGAGAGAAATGTTCATAAAAATAAGTACACCCCTCCCCCCAAAAATGGTCAAAACAATTCTAGTTTTTAACCGTTTTAATGAACGAATGACATTTTATGGAAGAAATTGTCATATTAATCCTTTTTATTTTGTATTTTGTGAAAAAAACATCACACTTGGAGAAAAACAATGTGAAAATGTAATTATTATGCTACATTGTCATTACACTTTTTATCTTGCGCACCACAGTTTGAGAATCCGAGGGTTAAAACAAAGCTTTATCAAGTCATAAATGTCAGTTTTCTTCCTATTTCACTGCCTTACTTTTTGTATAAATTGATACTAAATTGCCATGGAAAAAAAAATAGTCTCATTACATAAGTGATTAAATGGCTGCAGTGAAGCAGCCAGATGAAGACAAATACAAAAAGCATGTGATGTGAAAAGGTCTCCTTCTCTTCCTCTCTCCTTCTTTCTGTGCATGTATCAATGATAATGTTATAATGGGGCCATTAAAATAACCCTGGCTCCTTTACCTCCTCCCCTATATTTAACTGTCCGCCGTCCCGTGGGAGCGGTGAGCTATACGCTCTCGTATTACACTACGCTACATTACAGGCATTCATTATGTGCTGAGTAGACACCACCGGGCTCCCAGGAGCATCCATAAGTGGCCCGTATTATTCTAAATCGGCCTGTTTGGCACCACAGCGGGGCGTACGGAGGAGTAACAAGTGAGGGAGGCTGACTCGGGGAAAAGTTTGAGGAGTGAGAAGCAGTGGTGAGCACTTGTTTGCCTTCAATCAATTCAAGTGTGATGCGTTCACTGTCCCGGTAAAGCTGGGAAAACTCCCACTTCATTCAAACCATTTTTCCCACACTTCCCAGTTCCCGCTGGCCCTTTGCAAGCACACCCACACGTGTGAGCGTATGTGTGTGGACGTGCCCCCTCCTCCTCCTCATTACAGCCACACTAATTACACTCTCATTAATGTAATTAATATTCACTGATCCAGCTCCCGCGAGTCACAACATCAAAACACAGCAGCGCAGTCTGATTAACACACATTGTCCATACACGGATGCGCGCACACACACACGCTGACAGACAGACAGACACACACACACACACACACACACACACACACACACACACGAGACCCAAAATACAGAGATCACACACACACACACACACACGGGCATGAGCAGGACAGAGGCCAACACAAACACGCACACAAATACTAAACACACTCACACTGCGGTTCAGTGAAGACATGACAAGATATCAAACAGGGCACTACTATCACTATCCTGAATTAATCCAGTTTTTAAAAAAATGATTGAGCGCTTCAAGCTTAATTAAACAAACCCAATGGCCAATTTCTGACGACATGTGGTACATGCAAAGTAGTGATTTCGTTCAACTCATTTTAAACATTTTTAACCAGCAAAATGGCTTTGTTTTGAAGTGGAGCAGTTGGTCCCAAATTTTCAAAGCCATGCACTTCAACACAGAGTTGGGGGCATCTCCTTCATGTAAATATGTAATTATTATACTAAAACCCAATTGCACTTTTAATCTCACACCACCGCAGTATGGAAATTCGTGAGTTAGAGGTTTTAAACAAAGCTTTATCAAGTCATAAATGTTGGGATTCTTCTGATGACAGAGCGTTACGTAATAAATTTTTGTTACTAAAACCAAAAAATGTAACAAGCAAAATGTGCAGATGTTTGACTTTATGGCAGGGGTGCGGTGTGGAATTATGTGAAATAACCATCAGGTATAATAATTGCACATTTATATTCATATGTCCTCTTTAAAATGTCATTGTCAATTTTATTAGTTTATTACAGCTGAAGAAAAGAGGTGGGAGGCTTAAAAAGTCACTGCCTTGTGGTAAAGCAGATCGGTCTTTCCCAAACTTTGGAAGCCACGCAAAGTGCCAGCGCAACCTCCTTTCACCTGGACACGCCCCCCCAAAAACAAAACCTGCTTGTAGCTGTTTGTTAATGAAAATGGGAGAAAATGGAGTTAAAAAGGACATTTTATTCAGGAAAGTCTCATAGTTTAACAGTTGCCAAAGTCCAATTATTATACCTGATTGCCCTTACACTTCAAATGGACCAAATTAATTTATGACACTTTTTGCATTATTGCAATGTATTACCTTTTTACGAAATATGCAGATCTTTGACTTTAAAAATGAGTTTATGCATGTGTGTGTGTGTGTGTTTACGACGGCGAGCTAGTCGAGTGGCTAACGACGCAGCTGAGTCACCAGAGAGCGGTGCTCCACTGCTCAACGGGCCCTGATTTGTTTGGCGATGACTCAGCACCGATTAAGTGCTTAACATTTTCATTCTTGTGTGCATTAAAAAGGGGTGAGGGTTCCGAAAGTCCAGATCTCAGTGGTTCTATCCCCCCACTCTCAAAAAGGATGTATGTCAGTAGCTGTGAATGGTTTTGTGTCTGGTCAAGAGACAATAGCAGTTTAAAAAAAAAAGAAGAAAAAATCCGTCTTCTTTTGTGTGTGTGTGTGTGTGTGTCACTTACCGCATGGCTCTCAGTGCAATTTTGTACGCCAGTTCAGCGTCATGAGGTAGGAGGGAGGTGAAGAGATAGCGGGCGAAGGTGTGCATGGGGACGCTCTCTCTGTGGACGATCTCTCCGAGGCCGGAGTACGGCCCAGCTGCATGGAACAACACAGAGGATCGCGTCAGTCAAAGACAAAATGAAAAGAGCAAGTTGTCTATTTAGCCAAATGCACACAAACACGTATATATATATATATTTTTTTAAATGTAGCATAAACACTCTGGGTTGATATCACAAGCCCCTTTTACACTACCTGTGTTGAACGCTACTTGTACACATTCATGTTGGATGATGATGATGTTTTCAGCATTGTTTTTATAAAAAGTGAATATAAAAAGTCTACACACCCCTGTTCAAATGACTGGATTTTGTGAGACAAAAAAAAAATTAAAATATGACCAAGATAATTCATTTCAAAACCATGAACGTGACCTGTAAACTGTACTTATGTTAAGTATATGGGAGTCAGCACACACCTGCCACTATTTGAAGTGCCTCTGTTTAACCCCAAATAAAGTGTAGCTGTTCTAGTAGGCTTTTGCAATTTTTTTTGTGCTTTCTAGCAGAAGCCTGAAGGTTTGGTGCGAACACTGACTGCTATTTGAAACTGTTCATAATTCCCTACCCCTTGACTAAGGCCCCAATTCCAGCTGAAGAAAAACAGCCCCAAACAACCACTATAGCTGCATTGCATCCCTGCAAAAAAAAAAACCAAACAAACAAAAAAAACCACAAAAAACAATAAAATTATTATTTTCGACTATGCGGGGGTCTACTGTATTTAGTTGAATGCGGTCACCACTGGTTTCTTTGTTAACTGATTTTGGCGAGAGGCGGGGTACAGCCTTGACAGGTCGCCAGCCAATCGCAGGACACATCGAGACAAACCATTCATGCCGATGGACAACTGTGAGTCTTCAATTAACTCAACATGTAGTTTTTCATTACTTTGACTTGCCTTTCTGGAAATGATTTTCGTCAGGCTTCTGATTGGCTAAAATGGCCTTATGGTTCAGTGTTATGGCACCACCTGTGGTTTGGCTTGCTCTTGTATTGTGTTTTCATGTAGACAGACACATTTGTAACCCCGTAGTGAGAAAATAATGTTTAAAAATAGTAAAAATACACATGGACATAGTCATACAGTGTTCTATCCGTTTGGCCACGTGGCGTTAAGATAAACAATGATGTCAAAAACCATATGCTCGTGCCTTGCACTCTTCTCTCATGTCCCATCCCACGCCGTCGTCTCGGGAGGGTTATTTTAAACCCCCTCGACCACAGACCACATCACAGGGTGGTGGGGTTCCAGCCTCCAGGGGCCGAACGGGGCGTGGGGAGCTGGCGCTCTCTATTAGAAACAGAGCCAGAGGTGGGTGGTCGCTCCAGGCCCCGGTTTGGATGCGGATGGGGGTTTGGGTTGGGCCGGGAGTCAAATTTTGACTCCTCCCTGTCGTGGCAATCTGCACGGTAAATGAACACACTGTTGTATATGTGTGTGTGTGTATGTGCTGACACAATGGGCCGGGTGTTGCGAAGCTAAGTGCTCATTTTGGTAGAGCTTAGTCTCTATTTGCACCACAAAATGAAAAAAATAATAAATGCATTCACAAGTTTTTCTAAGTCCCGAGCTGTTGCTTGGTAAATTATTTTGGCTCTGTGTTACCAGCCAAAATTTAAGTTAGGTTTTATGTAAAAATTGTTCTGTTGCGCAAAAAAGGTTGGGGACCGCTGTATTGTGCTGAAAAAAAAGCAATGACGTCATTTTGTCTTGTTATACACAAACACATGCAAGTCCACCAATCCCACCTACCTTCAAGAAGAAAGACGGCCTCTTTGCGGAAGATCTTGACCAGCGAATCGTCCAGTTCAACTTCCTGAAGCTTGGCCAGCAGCTGCTCCTCATTGCGGCAGACCTTCTCCTGAGCGTACAGGCCGTCGGGCATCACACGCTGTTGGCCCAGGCCCATCAGGGCCGTCTCCACCGCCAGCGCCACGTACGACTCGCCGTCACCCAGCAGTCTCTGCACGGGCATCCGCTGGAGGTCTGCCCGAGTCACCACGCTGGAGCAGTCTGTGAAGAGGCATGGAGGTGAGATGGTTTTCAGATTGAGATCCACTCGAGTAGCTTAAATTTGAAAAAGAAAATGTGCTGTCTCAGACAGTCACAGTCTAATAACACTGGCAAAAGATCTCAAATTTGAATGTGTAATATTTTACTTCTTTTTTCAGGGTGAAGAATGTCATTCACTAGCAATGTAAATGCATTTTTTTGTGTTAGAATGCAATTGAACACAGTCAAACAAGAGCGTCAAGGAAATTTAGTAAATATACACTAACTGGAAAGATTTGCACATAAAAAAAATATATATATATATATGCACAATATTTTATGTTGGTCCAAATTATTTTCTTAGCTATTGTTTTTAAATGATGTACAACCCCAATTCCAATGAAGTTGGGACTTTGTGTTAAACATAAATAAAAACAGAATACAATGATTTGCAAATCATGTTTAACCTATATTTAATTGAATACACTACAAAGACAAGATATTTCAAGTTCAAACTGATAAACTTTATTGTTTTTAGCAAATAATCAATAACTTTTTATGGCTGCAACGCGTTCCGAAAAAGCTGGGACAGGGTCATGTTTACCACTGTGTTACGTCACCTTTTCTTTTAACATTTAATAAATGTTTGGGAACTGAGGACACTAATTGTTGAAGCTTTGTAGGTGGAATTCTTTCCCCTCCTTGCTTTATGTACAGTCGTATTTTACGCTTCTACATTACAGTCGTATTTTACGCTTCATAACGTGCCGCACATTTTCAATGGGAGACAAGTCTGGACTGCAGGCAGGCCAGTTTAGTACCCGCACTCTTTTACTACGAAGCCACGCTGTTGTAACACATGCAGATTCTCTGAACCTTTTGATGATGATATGGACCGTAGATGATGAAATCCCAAAATTCCTTGCAATTGTACGTTGAAGAACATTGTCATTAAACTGTTCGACTATTTTCTCACGCACTTGTTCACAAAGAGGTGAACCTCGCCCCATCTTTTCTTGTTAATGACTGAGCAATTCAGGGAAGCTCCTTTTATACCCAATCATGGCACCACCTGTTCCCAATTAGCCTGTTCACCTGTGGGATGTTCCCAACAGGTGTTTGATGAGCATTCCACAACTTTCTCAGTCTTTTTTTTCACCTGTCCCAGCTTATTTGGAATTTTGGATGTCGTCTCCTCCGGGCCAAAGAGGAAAAGAACCATCCGGACTGTTATGGACGCAAAGTTCAAAAGCCAGCATCTGTGATGGTATGGGGCTGTGTTAGTGCCAATGGCATGGGTAACTTACACATCTGTGAAGGCACCATTAATGCTGAAAGGTACATACAGGTTTTGGAGAAACATATGCTGCCATCCAAGCAACGTCTTTTTCATGGACGCCCCTGCTTATTTCAGCAAGACAATGCCAAACCACATTCTGCACGTGTTACAACAGCGTGGCTTCGTAGTAAAAGAGTGCGGGTACTAAACTGGCCTGCCTGCAGTCCAGACTTGTCTCCCATTGAAAATGTGCAGCGCATTATGAAGCGTAAAATACGACTGTTGAACAGTTGAAGCTGTACATCAAGCAAGAATGGGAAAGAATTCCACCTACAAAGCTTCAACAATTAGTGTCCTCAGTTCCCAAACGTTTATTGAATGTTGTTAAAAGAAAAGGTGATGTAACACAGTGGTAAACATGACCCTGTCCCAGCTTTTTCGGAACGCGTTGCAGCCATAAAATTCCAAGTTAATGATTATTTGCTAAAAACAATAAAGTTTATCAGTTTGAACATGAAATACCTTGTCTTTATAGTGTATTCAATTAAATATAGGTCGAACATGATTTGCAAATCATTGTATTCTGTTTTTATTTATGTTTAACACAACGTCCCAACTTCATTGGAATTGGGGTTGTATTTATGATATGTCAGAATGTGCATAAAAATGCCCACAAAAATATACGTTATTATTAAACTTAATTAATAGTGACAAACACAAATCAAAAAGCCCTTTGACAAGGAATTCGAATAACAACTGACCTGGGACCTGATTTGGGTCTCAACCCTAAGTGAAGAAAAATTGCTGTACGAAGCAATTCATTTGCACCAGACATGCATTCATATATTCATGCTGAGTTGTGTATATTATAATGTATACATTAGCAGTACCCGAGAGGTCCAAGCAGATATTTGATCCCTCCTCTCCCACCCGTCCCGACTCAGTCAGGGTGCTGAAGAGGGTGCCGATGGGATCTAGTGGGTGTCCCACCCAGCCCTCCATGTTGGTAATGGAAGTGTGGCCTTTGTGGAGCAACTCTGAAACAAGCAATGCATTTATTAGCATACATAACAGAAAAAGATAGAATATTTTATGTGTACTAAAAATGAGGCCTTACCTTTCTTGTGCCGGCGGAAGTGCTCAAGTTGCCGCTGCTGTTGCCGCCGTAACGTGTTCACTACGGCGATGGCCAGTCGGAGTGCTTCTCGCGGGTAACCGTGGGATCGCAGAGCATCCACCCTGGCGCAGGCTGTTGGGACGTGTTCTAAGAGAACGAGACAGAGCAAGGGCGAGAGAGAGAGAAAGAGAGGTAAAGTTTATGACAACATCCACTGCAACAACTGTTTTTCGATAGACACCACTCACCGTGCCACAAGGGCCAGCCGCGTGCGTCAAAGAGGGAGCCCTCCTGGTTGTCGTGGTAACAGTAGTTGGCATAGAGGTCACTGGCGATGATGTGCTGGAGGTGACGGTCCTGCCAATGCAGGTCGCAGGCCTCGATGGCCCGTGTGAACACAGTCCTGTGGGGTCGCATCTCTGCGAGGGAAGGAAGGTGCATTCATCAGCATCAGGTAGTAGAGAATAATAACAACAATGATACAAATCTTAAAATGTATTAAAACAAATAATAATTATATATATATATATATATATATATATATATATATATATATATATATATATATATCCATCCATCCATTTTCTGAGCCGTTTCTCCTCACTAGGGTTGCGGGCGTGCTGGAGCCTATCCCAGCTATCATCGGGCAGGAGGCGGGGTACACCCTGAACTGGTTGCCAGCCAATCGCAGGGCACATATAAACGAACGACATTCGCACTCGCATTCACACCTACGGGCAATTTAGAGTCCCCAATTAATGCATGTTTTTGGGATGTGGGAGGAAACCGGAGTGCCCGGAGAAAACCCACGCAGGCACGGGGAGAACATGCAAACTCCACACAGGCGGGAGACGCTCTAACCAGTCGTCCACCGTGCCGCCATATATATATATATATATATATATATACACACACACACACACACACACACACACACACACACCCGACCCTTGTGAGGATAAGCGGCTATGAAAATGGATGGATGGATGGATGGATATGTATATATACACACAAACACACACACATAGTATATAAATATTTAAAAAAACTGAATTGTCATGATAAAATGTGATTGCCAGGTCAAATAAAAGGTATGCTTCACCGACCTTGGTTGCCGTGGGCACCCTGAGGCAGCGAGTGGGTGAGGTTGGGCAGCTCGTTGCCGTGGTTTCCATCCTCCCAGGGGCACACGTCCACGCTGTTCCACCGGCGTAGCTGCCGCAGCCACGACGACTTCTGCTCTGCCTTGCAGTGCGGGTTCAGTACGATGCACATCCACAGGGCGCCTGGTGGACACCAAAACATGGAGCCTTTAGCCTAGGGGTGTCCAACCCTTTGTGCTCAGGCGCCACATTTAATCTTTAAATCAAACAGGTGGACCAGGTCAGGCAAGTAAAATATGTAAAATAGTTTATTTTAATAACAATTGATGCTCATTTTTAAATTGTAAGATTTAAAATGTATTTACTTAATGAATTTACCAATTATTTAATAAAATATAAAAGTTAAATGCAAGTGTAAAATTGTTTCTTATTATCATTATTTTTTTATGAAATAAAAAAAATAGTAAGTTATCTATTAAATAACTTAAGTTATTTATTAAATAAATTAAATTAAGGAAAACAATTTTTTAAAATGAAACTAATACAATAAATATTACAGATCTCTTGATAATGTAAAGGCATGGTGATCTGTATTAAAGAACAACGTGGGCCACACTTTGGAGTCATCTGAAACCACTGTCCTCCAAAATGTTACCTTTGAACAATGAGATCCCTCTGATGCTGTGGTAGCTCTCAGCAGGACCATAGATGTAAGATGTGACTACAAAAATGTCCGGAAAAGGCCTACTAGAACATGTGAACTTTATTTGGGAATAATCAGATGCACTTGAAATGGAGGCAGGTGTGTGCTGACTCCAATTTAACATGAGTTTGAATGTGATTGATTCTAAACACAGCTAGCTATCCCAAGTTATCAGCGGGTGTGTACACTTGTGCAACTACATTACCTCAGTTGTTTGTATTTTACGTCCTCTCTCTAAAAGATCTCAGTTTTTTCCAATTGTTTTGTAAAGGTTATAGGTCACATTAATGGTGCAAAAAGTTTGGCAATGATTAATGTGGCTCATTTGAACAGGGGAGTTTAGACTTTTTATATCCACTGTATATCTCGAAGCTGTCTTTCAAAGAAGCGCAGCACTCCGAGCGTCCTCCCTATTTTCCTCTCAGAGCACATTTTGTACCCCACATAAAAAAGTATGTGAAATAACTTCACTGGTCCCGAGGCAACGCAAAATGCGCACACATCATTTCGGAGCAAATTGGAACAAACAGAATATGAAAAGTGGTTCAGTCTCATGGGATGCAAGCACATTTGGGGATTTTACTCTGAAGACTGTGTTGCACTCCCCATTGCGCGTGTGGATAGAAGTTGAGGGGTGGGTTTGGGAGAAAGGGCGAACACAAGGACGGGATGAGAAGAGGAAAAAAAAAAGTGAACAAAAAAAAGGAATGCAGAAAAAAGGAATGCAGAAAAGGAGGAGATGATGCGGACAAGAAGGCTCGGCTTTCAGTCTGGAGGAAGACGAGGAGCCGCAGCCTGAAAAGGAAGCGAAGACAAAAGAGTGGGGATGGAGAGAGGGAGAGAAAAGAGGCGAGCGGGGCGGCATTGAGCGCACATCACGGGGAGCGATAAGGACTCGAGAAGAAGGGTTTGAAGTGTCGACTTCAAAAAGAAGAGAGCCGTCCAATTCAGAGAATACGTGGTGCTGAAACAGATGAGATCATTGGGCTGTCCAAACAAAAAGTGCACAACGAGAGCAAAAAGCAGAAGAGACATCGTCGTCAACATCCACAGCGGCATCGGCAGGAGAGACAACAAAGGCTGGAGACAACATGGTGGCTGTCCTGTCGCTTTTTGTTGTTTTGAGCGTCTGTCACAAGACTACACGGCGTCAAACTCAAAGAATGCTCAGCTGAATACATGCAGGGTGTCCATGGAACCTGCTCTCAATTGGGATTTAGTGGGTTTTTTTTGTACCAAAAAAATGCCCGTCTGCCACACTGTTGGAGTGTGTTGCAGCCATGTTAGTGGAGTTTGTTACAGAATGTCGGCCATGTTTGTTGAGTGCTTTGCAGCCATGTTAGAGGAGAGAATGTTTGACAATGGAGGAGTGTGTTGCAACAAACCGGCTATGTTTGTGGAGCATGCATCTTGGCCCTATTTGAGGAGTGTTATCTGGCCAATATTCACATTGTAGATCAGGGGTGTCAAACCCATTTTTGTCACGGGCCACATCGTAGTTATGACTTCCCTCGGGGGGGGGGGGGGGCTACGACTGTGAACCCATATAAATGAAAGATTACCTCATATTCTGTAATTACATACACAACACATTGATGAATAACCAGTTTCGAAATCAGAAGCCTATAAAAACATGCTTTTCAACTATTACATTTCTTTTCAAAGTGGGATTGGTAACAAAAAAATGCTTGCAAATATCTCAATGATATTACACCAGAACACAATGAGCAATTTTGATTTGCTTTCGCGGCACACATAAAATGTGGGGGGCTGGATCTGGCCCCGGGGGCCACCAGTTTGACACCTGTGCTCTAGATTGTGTGCGCCTGTGTGTGTGTTTTTGTGGGCTGTCAAAAACAAAGAATACACATACAAACACATCTGTGTGTGTCTTTCAGGTGATGTCTGGTTCCGATCACCCACCTTGAATCATTGCGTGTCAGTGTGTGCTGCGTGTGTGCGCGGACGCTGGTGTGTGTGCGTGCCGTACCCAGTTCGTCCCAGAGCTGTCTGTACTTGTCTGTCATGGTGGTGCCTTGCTGTCTCCACAGCGCCAACCGGGGGTCGGCCATGAACTGCTCTGTGATCAGTGTTAACATCCTCGCTCCGTTGGAGTCACGCATCTTCAGCATCTCTCGCACCTACAGGGGCCAATAGGTAGGACTGTCAGTACACAAACACGCATACATACATACATACACGCATACACACAATGTGGATGTAATAACAAACACTACATTGTAAGCAGCTTACAAAAAGGTCACTTCATGGTCACGTGACGGCACTCTGTGGACTGTTGGCCTCCGCCAAGGCCTAATAATTTGGACCTGAGGCTGACTAAATAAAATAAACTGACTAAATAAAACGTAAATCCTTTTTTTCTGGATGATACAGCTGAATGATATGGATACTTCTTGGCTTAAAAATTTGAAAATCGGTTACATAGTTTCTGCATAATCACGATCACCAACTACCTAACTTCAATAAAACACAACCTCTACTTCCACCCAAACAGAGAGGTTTTTAATACACTTCTTTGATGCCTTGGGTTTTCCAATGCTTTTTGATCTAGTCACATTGATTGCTAATTGTAGCATTTTATTTTCATGGTCACATGCCAAGAAATAGAGACAAGCTTGTTGGCCTTTAGTCCTCTCAAATGTTGCATGGAGTACTTTGTGCATCCTTGCACTGATGTTGACTTGCGGGGATTGATCGCCATTCAAGGTGCTTTCGAGCCTGGAGCATGTTGTGAAGTCGCGCATTCATCCGAACCAGAGGTCGCGTAGAATCCGCTCGACACATTGCACTTAAACCTGGGACACACTTTGGTTGTTATGGACGAAAGCTGACGCACAATTCCACTCTTTTAGTTTCAAATGTCAGTATAAAGGAGAACCAGTGTCATATATTTAGGTGCTGCCTCTCACCTGTGTGTGTAATATGTTTCAAATTCTACTGTGCACATAAACAAATGCGCGTGTACTGTATGTGTGCGTGTGTTTGTGTGTGGAACACCATTTAAAGCGCATGGAGCCGAGCAGCCTGGATGGTAATGGCATTGCTCTGCTGACTTCACACAGTGCACACAACGCATCAACGCTAACCTCACCTTTGCTACTGTACCACGGCAGAGTGCGCCACACCACATGCGCTCCGGTACAAGAACTGTATCAAGGTATCAGAAAAACAATGCTAACTTTTGACTAATCCTATCAGACAGACATTAACTTAACAATCTGCTCATTACAGTGGCCTCAGCTCAGCGAGCATCACAGTAACTCTGCATGTGTTTTGCCTTTTCTTAGGCATCTTGCGCCATATGCAGTGAACCCCCGTTTATCACGGGGGATACATTCCAGATCCACCAGCAATAGGTAATACGTCAGGGTTCAGAGAGACTATATTAAAAAAGAAACTTTAAAAAATTGTTTTTACACCTCCCACACGCTTTAAACATATTAAAACTTAATAAAAACACTTTTTAATCATATTGTAAACATATATTTGAAAGCAAAAAATAATTTGCCAGTGTAAAATGTATAGAAAATATTTTATGCATTATAGTGTATGTGCATGTGCCTTTAAGAGGCGGGGCCTGGTGGGGTGACTGACACGTGGCATTGGCAAGTCTGATTGTAAGTATCTGGGTGTGAGCTGTGGCTGACAGCAGTGTGCTCATTGTTTTTGTGTTTTACTGTTCTCCCGGTATTCAATAAACAGCTGATTAGTGTATTGCAACTGTGGCTCTCCGTTTCTTACATGCCAGGGCATTACAGCAAGAAAATGTATTGTAAAAACCCATTAAGAAAAATGGCTTCAAAAAATAACCAGCCTTAAATAATGTGTGAACAACAAGTATATACACCAACTGCTAATGCTAGCATCCAGGGCTACCAGCTAACTAGCAAGCCGCCGATTGGCTGTTTATTTAGCAAAACGTGATGGTCAAAATATGAGAAACAGTTCTCAAGATGATGCCAAGACTACAACTGAAATAATAAATTGTAGTAGTCACCTCTCTCAACTGAGCATTATTAGGGTTTAATAGCATATATTGTATAGAGTATATTTATTGAATATATTTTATATGCTATCAATTTACTGCTTCTGCATTTCTTCATAAATGCAATCTGCATTTCATTGCCCTGTGCTTGTGACGTGTAATGAAAATAATGTTGAGCTTTCTCTCGCTGGGTGCGCCATCCACTTATGAGAAATAAATGCCTTTCCAATCATACTCCTCCCTTTGACTGTAATTATCTTAGTTCATACAGGGACACCCCGTCTGAACTACTGTGTACTGCGACCAAAACAGCAGCATCTACAGAAGCACGTAAAGCCTCTCAGATTGATAAAAGCATGGAGTCGACTTCCTGTCATGCTGTAACCGAGTTTCATGCACATTTTTGATACGTATCTCCATAGCAGTGTCCTTTTTATTTTGTTTCTCTAAACTCTATTTTCACTTGACATACATTGTTTTATTGTTGTAATATTATTGCAAAAATACCTCCCTCCATCTACAGTTGAGTCAGTTAAACACCCTAGGCCATATGATATCTTTGGAAAGGCACAATGTTAGTTGGAGCTCTTGTATTGGATGTTATTTGTTTGCGGTGGTGTACCTAATGTTGTGGCCCACAACTGAGTATCTACATATTGTATATATCGCTCACTAGCTCCTTCCAGCAATTAGCCGCAAGCTAAGAGGCATCACAGCTCTTCTAATGCATGTGCCAATGTGCGTCGGCGATTATTTGGAGAACAAAGGTCGCATCTCAGGGGGGAGCTGAGGAGCATATAAGTGCACTAGAGAGGGAAAATATTAACCAGATGCAGCGTAGAGACTACATTTGTCTTGTGGTAGTGAAAAGGAAAACCAGAGGGCGGAATAATGCACAGGCCCACCAGTCGGGGACTGAATGTGCCGTTGTGTACGTGTGGTTACGATGTGAATGTTGAAGGAACAACGCCGGCAGGTGTTGACCTTGCTGAAGAGCAGGTTGAGCTGTTTGCCCGAGCCATGGTATCCTCCCTGGGACAGGAAGAGCTTGACTTGCTCCTGAACTTGTTCCTCGTCCAGATGCCAGCAGTTCTCATCATCCACGCTGGCCCCCGCTGTGGGGTCTGGTGCCCCTGTACACACACACAAATTCTGTACATGAAGTTCTCTTAAGTACGTGATACAAAACTGTAAATAATCTTAAAACATGAGGAATTCTTGTTTTTGTTCTGTTTTGTAGTTGTTTCAAGTGATTTGTGAAGAGAGTCCAACATGTAAGCACGCTCTCGTTTGACCAGCTCGACGTATTTCCATTTTTGTCTTATCAAAAGCATCCGAAAAAGTCCTGAATACCATTTTAAGTGGAACAATGTATGAAAAATGTGTTATTTCAAGAATGACATTTCTCACTTAAGTCATAATTAATTGTCATGACTGACTGTCTAGATTTATCCCAAGATCACTACATCGCTGAAACCGGAAATTGTCTTCCGGTTTCTTTGTGAATAAAACTCAATTTTTTAAAATTGATTTAAAAAAAAATAATTCCATTATTTATTTTCGAGCTATATTTTATCTTTTATTATAGTTTATTATAATTTTTACATCCTATTATAGTGGACGCACTAATGTTAAGGTATATGTATATTTAATTAAATTTGATATTTTTTTTGTTGATTGAAACACGACTACTTTTGTTATTTTCTTTTTTACAGCGCATGTAATAATATATAAACTTACCTAAATATTAAATAAACCTTTATAAAAGAAATGTTCACAACAAGGGAAATAAGTGCATTTATGGCCTAAATACAGACTATTGTACACAAATTGGGAAGAAAACTGGTATACAATGTAGAACGGAAGCAAACAACTGAACAGTCCAAGAGACTTACTCCTCATTTACACCTCCCTGCAATCATCGACATCCCCTTCATCACTCCCCCTCAAGAGGTAAATAAGGGCTCTATATAGTGTTGATTAGAGGCACCCAATCTCCCCTTTACTGTCTGCATCCCATGAATGAGGACAGCATCGATCCTACCCCAATTTGCCTTCACTCCTGAGTCGATACACACACACACACAGGTAAAGGCTTGATGACAAACTATGCACGAAGGACTGCATGGGTAAATACTGTACATGCATGGCCTACTACACACGAGGGATGGGAATTACAGAGTAGCTCTCAACACACAATGATGCAAAAATATGAGAATACAGGGGACGACGAAAGAAAGCAAGTCACGATACATTCTGATAATTGTATAATTCAGGAAGGTGAAACTCATACATAATCATTTTCATTCAAAATATATCATCCATGGAAATAAATATATCACAGCGTAGCTCCCAATATGATATCGACGCAATATTTTTCCTAAGCCAAACTAATTATCACGATAAAGTGACTGCATGATAATCCAACAATGATATAGCTCGAGATTTGTGGAGCTAAAAAAGGAAAAACTCATTACAAGGAGATTTCAATGCAAATCTATCAATCATCATGTAGCTTCTGATACGATATCAATGCGTTATTTTGCCCATGATAACCTTAGTATAATGATACGGCAAATGTGTCGTCATAAACGTCAATATCTGTGTAAAGACTTTTTTTGCAAATCTATTCATCCAAATATCATATATAGTATTACAGTGTAGCTCCCAATACACCATCAACCCAATATTTTGCCCACGCTAGCCGAAATATCACGTTACACCGACTGTACAATAACTACAAGAAAATCAATGATGATAAATGTTGATATTTTTGTAACTAAGGATGTGAAACCTGATATCTATCATCCATCACAGACAGATCAATAACATCATATATGACAGAGTAGCGTCCGATAAAATGTGATTACTTGCATACAAGTGTCATCACAAAGCAGCTATGTATGATAAACATTCAATAATCCATCCATCAAAGATTGACATGTAGATGGCCAGATAGCGGTCATCCAAACAGTGTAGTTCCTGATACATTATCAACACGGTATTTTTCCTACGATAGGCTTACTATCACAATACTGTACTGTAATTGCACAATTACCAATACAAGAAAACCAGCGATGCATGTTTATACCTGCTTGTAACTCATCTTCACTCAAAATCTATCCATCAATCCCTCAGTCTATTTTTCAATCCCTCTATTACCATTGACAGCTAACTAGGAACTTTGTATAGCGTAACGCAGTAGCTCCTGCTACAATATCACTGAGCTACTGTATTTTGCCCACGATTACAAGAATATTGCGATACCCAGAATGATAAGCAACACACTGCACATCTGTCACATATGGGGGGGGGGGGTATCGCATATGATACATATTGATATCTGTTTGACTAAGGAAGAAAAAATTCAATACAATCACAAAATGTACATTCAAAATTCTTTTGGGGCTTTAGTAACTGGTTGTTTTCTCTGAGTTTGTATTTCTTACGTTTCACACTTAATTCAAGGAAGTACAGTACTAACCCGTAGAGTACTCAAACAGAGTGGATTTGCATTTTGAGCGTTCATATACAGTATTTAACCATATCGACAATTGGCTGAAGTGTATTGATGATTTCTCGTCATGATAATTTAACATCAATATTTCGCCCCAACCGCGATCCCACACATGCTCACCGTGGACCTGGTTGATCTCGGAGTTCTGCGACAGGATTTCGTCGGCCAGTTTCTGCGCGGTGGGCAACACCTCGGTGTGGTGGACTGAAATGAGATACTGGACGAACTTCTGCAGCTGGTCGCGGCTCATCTGGAACAAGGTTTCCGAGATGGGCAGGTGCAGTTTGACCTGCTCGGGCTTGCGTACCCGATAAAGCGACAGCGCCACCACGTGTGCGCAGTAGAAGATGTCTTTGTTGCCGCAAGTGCATGTGACCGCCGTGATCTTACAACGATCGAAGCTGACGCTGACGCTGCAAACGAGTTCCGGGGACGAGGGTGTGGCAGGGTCCGTCACTGTGCCACTCAGGTGGAAACCTGGGGAGGACAAAGACAAAAACTGAAGAGGACAAAAACTGGGCATAATGTTGGCTTAAACATTTTTTTAATCCAGTACAGTACATTTCTTAAATACAGTTCAGCTGCATTTAACTTTTAAGTACCGTAGATCTACATTTCACCTTGAACTGTATGTTTTGAACATTTAGGTAAAATTATGTTATTGCTTTTAAGAACATTTCAGTCTGTACTCATTTACCGTATTTTGACGACCATAAGGTGCACTTAAAAGTCTTTTTTTTTTTTTTTTTTTTAAGCATTTCCTGCTGACACGCTTCTTACACAGAGGAAAAGCGGACGTGGCTGAGGACAGGGGAAGGGTGCGTGAAGTAGGACTCTAAAGCCACTCCCCCAGTAGGTATATAGCGGCGGGGTGTTTGTTTTTTTAATTTCTTCTTCTTATTATTTTTTTTTACCGCTTGACTGAGTGGGAGCATTTCCGGGGTGTGCATTTTGCAAAACAACATAGGTTTGGCTAAGGACCCCCGAAAATGTCACCTGCGAAGAGACATGCTTACGAAGCACAGTTTAAACTGCAAGCTATCAGTTACGTGGAGGAACATGGGAATCGAGCAGCCGCGAGAGAATTCAAGATCAACGAATCCATGGTTCGCAAGCGGAGGAAGCAGGAAAACGAGCTTCGCCAAGTCAAGAAGACAAAGCTGAGTTTCCGTGGGGAAAAAAAAGAAAAACAAAACGCAGAAACAAGGCGAGGAGGCCCGAGTTGGAAGACCAACTCGAGCAATGGATTAATGAGCAAAGAACAGCCGGGAGAAGCGTCTCAAGTCACCATTCGACTGAGTGCAATAACTTGGGGCTTGCCTTCATTCCAGGAGGCTTGACGAACCGCTGGACATCCGTGCAAACAGGGCGTTCAAAGTGATGTTGTGAGCGGCGTTGGAGCCCTGGATGACAGATGGCGAACATCATTACTAAGACAGGGAGGCAACGCCGGGCGAGTTACGCCACAATTTGTGAATGGATTGTGGATGCCTGGGCTAAGTTATCTGCTTTGACTGTTGTCTGAGCTTTCGTGAAAGCCGGCATTATTGCTGAACAGCCCCCCGGCAACGAGACTGACTCTGACAATGACGAGTGGGAATCCGCCGTGTTTGTTGGAGAACTTGCCCAGCTGTTCATTTTCAGATACAGAACATGAGGACTTTGATGGATTTGTGCATGAGGATTAATACTTCAATAAAGTACAACCGAACTCAGTTTTGCTCCCGCTGCCTTTTTAAAAACATTGTTTTAGCGTGCATGCATGCTACCGTATGTTTTAACCTAGCGTATGTTTTACCATGCCTGCGCCCAATAATACGGTGCGCCTTATGTATGTGTTAAATACAGAAATAGACCCCATAACTGAGACTGCGCCTTTTAATACGGTGCGCCTTATGGTCGTGAAAATACAGTACTTTCACTTAAGGAGTTGAATAAGTAGAGTGCGAGTACTTTTGCCACCTCAGGTAAATTATAGATGAAAAAAACATAACTTGAGATTACTTCACAGTATGACCGATTTATTTCAAGAAGGTTGGAAATAACCAGTGGGCTTGGCTCCCACACTTTATTCCTTCGTTTACTTGTTTAGGAATTAAGCAATTCACGTCTTTTTAGTAATTAGGTTTCGTCGAAACAAGATCAAGAAACGGGAGATGGGTTAACTTGTTGGTTTTTTTCATCACAAAGAGAATGGAAGAAGAAGACAAAGTTGTGACATCATCAGGTAAACGTCAACTCATTGAATGTGCCCTTTCACCAAATGAAATAACACAATGAAAGCGGCAAGGATTGAGGCCTCCAATAAAATATTGTTAAGAGTGTCCCCAGGTTCTCACACAGTGATGTAATGCTCAGGAATCAAGTTTCAACATAATTTTAATACAAAGTTGTGAAGGGTATCAGCTGATTTGTACCTGTACCCTAGCACTTCCAACTGCTCTTCATCATGCTACAGCATGGTACGCCTCTCGGGCCCCAGGAGGGATGAAAGTGATGGACTTGGGCAAGCGACAGTTGCAAACCAACAAACACTTGCACACTTGCCACAAAGTCAAGTCAAAAGTAATAAAAAAGACATGGACTCAAAATGCCAAGTGTAAATCTGGTTGTATCTCGGCTTCAATTGTACGAGATCACAAACACAACACGCATACCGACAAGGGGGACAAATTTGAGCATTTTCTGCCTCTTGAGATCAAAGTCAGAAAAAACCTGACGATTGTATGGCTCGAAAAAAAAAAAAGATTCCGGCTGATTATCCTGTGGATTGGCGGGTGTTGAGAGTGATTTTTCCGCTCCGATCTGCTCAGAAAAAATGTCGTGGCCGAAAATCATAAATATTAAACCTGTTCAATATTTAATATTAATGGCACATCCTTATGTATGTGGTCAAGACCGACTACGGCTCGGGCCATGGACTTCATGATTGTGACGTGAAACTGAACGATAGCCAACCAGGAAGCTCGCACTGCAGCTGGACACAAATAGAGTAGCAACTGGTTGTGTTGAGTGTTTGCATAATGTGTCCCTCTAGTCTTTTACCATCTATTTATTTTTCTACTATTACTCTTTGTTCATCATTGTATTTTTTGGCAGTCTGAATGCCTTCTGGCACTATGCTGCCTCTCACAGGTCAGTCTTGGTACTACACCAGTTATCTGCTTTGGGTGAGGAGACTCTTAATTATTTGTGAAGATATCGTCATGTGTGGTATACTGCGTTTGTAATCTCAGGTTCACCACACACACTACAAGAATAAGCACACACTTGCCAAATGTTTTCAGCGTCATGCATGGAGTCGCTCACGTTTAAAAAAGTCGTTTAAGTACCCCGCTTAAGTGAGACATCTCAGCGAGTTCACATCTGCAATGCATGCGAACGACAATGAGGATGTGAGCAGCATGTGGGGATGTTCCAGAATGAATTATACACTCCCTCTTTCCTCCTCACCCTCCCACAGCTTTGAATGTAATGTTTGATCTTATCCCTGACTGCGCTATCTGGAGGCGCGGCCGCTTTTTATTATGCCAGGATGAATATGAATGAGCAAGGCGGAGTCACACCCGCACACACACAAGATGAGCATATGAAACAGACAGACACACACACACACACATGCCCGGTCACAGCGTGAGCTCATGCATTTATTAATAATGGGAGTGGTTAAGGAGGGATATGAATGCATTTATGCGCTCAGGAGAGATGCGCGAAGTACACGGCGAAGACGTACATCACCTAAACATGTTTATCAAAGGACTGAGCGCACGCAACGCTGTTCTATCAAGCATGTATTAGAGCAGATATCAAAGCGGCTCTCCAGTGATGTGAGAGGCGAGGGAGGAGTTGAATATTTCATTGCAAGCAGATGGAAATGAGATGCATGCGTTGGCTAAATAAAAGGTCAGTTATCGAGGGTCTCACACACACAAATCTGCAGGTTGGACACTAAATAAAACAAGTCTTCCAAAGCACGTAAAACTTTGTAAGCACATCTGAGAACCAGCATACTTAAGTAGATTTTTCAGGCATCTTTCTTTTTCTGATGACTTTTTATTTTTACTTGCTATTTCAGGACAGATTTCTGTAGTTTCTACTCGTATTGTCAAAATAGGCTTGTTACTTTTTTCAACTTCCGGTGATGATGACACAACGTAAAAAGAGATGTAAAGTCTGATTAATTGATTGAGATCTTGGGGACTTAAACGGCGGCCAGAGGAACATGAACCGGGGGTGTATTAACGGCAATGCTGCAACAAATACGGACAATTAAGATAATACGCCTCATTTAGGAGAATTGTTGGGTGTTGTCGACTCCAAAAATGATTTGTGGAGAATGCATTGTTTTGTGCCATCCTGAAAACCACCAGCTTCTACGGTTCAAGCAATGCTCCAAGTTAATGTGAAAAAACACATACGTAAGAAGTATGTTTTTAATTGCTATCATTAGCTAATTTACCTTTTTTTGTTACTCAGTTCACAACATTAGCAAAGCTATGGTAACACGTTGTTTTGATGATAGAATAAAAGTCGGTCCAACGCTAGCCAGCTTTTAAAAAACATGCGACATGTAATGTGATTTTTTTTTCTTCTCAGTAAAAGAGGAAAACTATTTTATGTACAGAAAGGGTATTATACGGGTAATAGATATAATTGACCTTAAAATATTTTAATTTTTACTACTGTACTTAACACTTTAACCAATACTAAAGAATTCCTTTGGGCAGTTATACAAGAGTCAATAGATTATTTTATTTTTTTAACATACAACGCTCTACCAAATGATTGAGATGTTACTTCATGGTTACAAAATAGAAAGAAAAGTGCATACTAATGGCATATACAGAAAGAAAAGCTACTTTTCTTGACGAAAAAAAAAACAGCTTAAAGGTTTGGGGACATTGGATTCAGTGTATTTTGTTTTTCTTTTGTAATATTTCATTGCATTTTTTTCAATGCATGGAAATATTGCTGAAAATATAAAATATTATTATTGACTATTTCTATCAACAGCACACCTATTTGTGTTCTACAATAACAAAATGTGCTGTACAATTTAAATCATTAATTTAAATACATGGGCTACCAAACAGTTTTTTTTTTTCCAGGTATTTGTACTTTTACTTAACTACATAGTGGAGTACTTTTGCCACCACTGCTGAGAACATGAACCAATGCAACAACGCTATCTGCACGAGTAGGAAGTGCTGGCGGAAAATATGCAAACATCGCCGTGGAAATGTGCTTGTTCTTTTTTCCTGCCATCGTAAAAGCCAGCTGGCAAAAGGGAGGACACGTTTTCGCGAACAATATTCGCATAAGGTGTGGTGGTGTGCACGGAATATGGCAGCCGCCTGCATCTACGCTGATCAAAGCGAACCACCGCCACTGTGAGGGAGTCACGCCGACTCACCTAAGTGGGACAAAATGGATTACAACCGTGCAGCTGGTGCGACAACGAAGGACTAAACCAGATTCTGTTGGCGTGTAACTACACACAGATGACAGAAGGCTCTGGGGGAAAAAAAAGATGTTTCACTTTTTTGTTCTTATGATGACGCCAAAACTACTCCACTAGTTGTGGGGCACGGGTTAAGAAAAAACGAACAAAACAACAAAATGAAATTTGAATGTTCAGTTAAGTTAAAGGTGTGCTTTTTTTTCCCAAACAGTTTGAATAAAGTGTGACTTTCAATGGTAAAATTCACACATATGCAGGAGAAGGGTATTGGTAAAGCTGTAAAACATTGTTACTGACTGTTCCATCTTGTTCGGAGTGCTGCGTTTTACCTAGTACCTTTTGTTTATTGGCTTCCTTATTTGCGCGAGGGGGCAGCACAGCAGCACAGTGGTTAGAACGTCTGCCTCACAGTCCTGAAGTTTTGCGTTCGAATCTCGGTTCCAGCCCTCCTGTGCGGTCTTTGCATGTTTTCCCCAACCTTGTGTGGATTTTTTTCAGGGTATCTCTACAGGTGTCCTCCCACATTCTAAAATGTGCCTTGCAGTTGAGATGTAAAGAAAAAGATGCATTTCATACAAGAGGACACCAAGGGCCACTGCGGCAAAGCGGAGACTGTGGACTGGTGGAGTGTAATACTGCAGCGTCCAGTGGTAGTGCAGAGCAGCAGCTAACATTAGCATGTGTGTTTACGTTTGTCATTTTTACTCGTGTACTGCGTGCACCGTGGAATATTAAAAACATTAGTGACAAAACTGCTTGACCTGTGAGCAGGCACAGTTCATGCCAATGTTCTGTTCCTATGATGGAGACATATATTTGGAAAGTCTGAACTTACCGTAGTTTACAACTAACCTAGGCTAATGCAGTCATAAAAATCTGAACTAACACTTCTTAGCCATAAATTAAATCATGAATAAATAAATAAATTGGGGCGGCAGTAGCTCAGTCTGTAAGGACTTGGGCTAAGGAGTCAGAGGATAGAGGTTTGAGTCCCACTACGGACAAAAACGTAAAAAAAAAAAAAAAAAAAAAGGCAATTAGGTGTTGGAGAGATGCTAGTCTGCATGCTGGCTACTGTCGAGCTGCCCTGGAGAGGCATCGTCCCCACCAACCCAGCTCAAGTGGTGCAGCACTCTGAGCACCTCTTTCACTCTGAATCTCTCTTTGCATACCGCACGTGTGCGATCTGGTTCTATGTGTGGTGTGAAAAACAAAAGTATACATCGGAGTGTGAGTTGAATTTTCCCTTGAGGGAAACGCGTCATTGAGCAGGCGATAAAAGGTTGCCATGCCAAGGGCAGGGATGCTATCCTTAAGATTAAAAGCTGGTGCACTATCAAAGTGATGCTGAACCAGTTTTGTATTTAGAGTACCGTATAACGTTGCTGTAATTGTGTATGCGTGCGCGTGTGTGTGCGTAACACGTGTTTCAAGAGGAGTCCTAAAGAGTGCAATGAAAAGAGAACATCAAAAACATGTGAGAGCAACAACAACAGGAAAAAAACAGCATACTAATGCAAAAGACTAAAGCAGTGCACATGTATTTTTTTTCTCCAAACCATTTTTCTGTTCCCCCCGTGAGGCGAAATTATCACAATTCTTCCTCAAATTCATCACACATGGAGGATGAAGTGGCAATAAAACTCATTCAAAGGTCTGTTTTGTTTCGGCCTCCCACCAACCGACAGACCAACCAACCCTCGCGCTTTTCCCACAGCTCTCTCTCTTATTGACAGATGGGTAGGTAATGAGTTTCGCCTTTCCCCGTCCAATTGCCTGGGCACCAAAAACTGCCCCCTACGCCAAATATGCCCTTTTAATTTAGCCAAGCCCTGAGTACAGGGATATTACTGTTTAGCCACACACACACACACACACACACACACACACATATACACGACTCCCATGACTGCTGGATGGGCGGGTTTGAAACCTTCCATGTCTCATGGCTCGCTATTAAAGCGCCTGGTTCCCACCCCGGTCCACCTAGCACCGAGCCCCCCTCACCCCACCTTCCGCGAGTGCTGCTCAGGGCTTCTTTCTGTGCCGGTTCAAGAGGCCGGCCTTGGCTTTCAAAGTAACCATGGCGGCCATTTTTAGAACAAGGCCTCAGTGAGGTTGCCCTAGAAACCCCTCCTGGCCGCAGCGGTGAAATCACACTTGGCCTGGGGCGTTGTGGAAGAGTGTGTGAAAGAGCGAGCCAGTATAAATGCATGTATATATACTGTGTATATATACACATGTATGTTCAAATCCCATACAGGCTTTAAGGGACCACCCACACACTTTTGGTGATTGGGGGCTCTACATCAAAGCCAACCCCCACACACATACACGTGTGGACACCCCTGATTAGCCATTTACTCTTGTCTGTCTTTGCAGTTTTGAAATTTAAGCGCTGGTAAGCCGGAATGCTCTCTCTGGACCAGCCAGGACCACCAATGTCCTTTTAACAAGAAGAAGAGAGGCCTAAATTAAACAAAAAATTCCAGTCTGTTGATTCAGTCTCAGCCAGTTTGTTGGCTAAAGAAGACCACAACATCGGTTAGGAGAGGTTCCGGTACATCCTCGCTTGTCTGTGCAGCAACATAAAGTGATCCCTCACGATATCATCGGTCAGTTTTTGGTGGATTGTATGTATCTGTCTGTGGTGGAAATCCCTGCTAGACAGTATTGCGGAAATCTTCGGTCTACAATGATTTTTAAATTATTATTATTATTATTATTATTTTTTTTTTTTAAATGGGTTTTTACAGTATACTTACTGTAATATCCACAGTAAGCCACAGTCGACGACGCACATTTCAGCCGTTTATTGAACGCAGTGAGAACAGTTAAACACAAACATAATGAGCACAATCACACCGGAGCTGCTGTCAGCCACAGCTCACACCCAGACACTCACAAGCAGACTTGCTGACACCACACGCCACCCCACCAGACACTGCCTCTTAAAGGCACAAGCATGTATCTAAAACACAGACACTACAATACAAACCGGTATTTTTTTATACGTTTAAGTGTGCTTCCTCCGGATTTCGAAAAACAATTTTAGGTTCTCTTAAGACTCAAAATAATGTAATAATAAAATGTAATATAGCTCAATTTGAAAATGTTTCTACAGAAGAATATGAGTTAAATGCTCATTATTTTCTTTTGCGGGTCACATGAAATGATGTGGCGACCCAGATCTGGCCCCCAGGCCTTGAGTTTGACACTTGTGCTCTAGATTGCTGATACGTGTGAATGTGAGTTGGAAGGGTTGTTGGTAGTCTTGAAGTCTTCAACATACTGAGACAGAAGAACGCTGTCTTTCTACGTGGCCTATAAAATAGGATTTAGCTCAGCACATGAAGGCAGCCTGGCAGGAATGGCGGTCGGCAGCCTCAAAGATACGCACAAAAGCGCTCAGTGTTCAAAAACTAAATTAGATTGAATAACAAACATATTTCTGTAATGGATTTAAGATTCCAAATCAAAGCAGAAGACGGGGAGTGGTCATTATGTCTACTGGCTGAACTGGGAGTGACAAACAAAATCTAATATGGCTGTCCGAAAACGTTTGACTTCAGAATTGATTCCGCTGTGATAGCGAGTCAACAAAGACAGAAAATAGTTGTTATATGTGCCGGTGCCCATCCACTTTGGCCTCGCACATTAATCAAATTACCTCCTCAGACAAGTGGGGAGGGTGGGGTGCAAAGCAAGCTTTTTATGATCCAAAGCCCGTGAGCGCCTGCAACCGATTGGAAAATACACCATCTGACTCCCGTGTTGACCAAAAATGGCCTGCGAAAACCCCGGCGGATAAAAAAAGGCTACCGGGCTGGAATCCGATCCGAAAAGCACAGCTTTGCAGCGGGGTCGTAGAGAGGTCGCCAGGCAACCCCCACCTTCGGACCCTCTTCCCATCCCACCCACAGTCAAAAGCCCCCCAACCTCCTCGCCACGCCTTGATTAAGAGGCCTTTTCGGATCTCCGTGCATGTGTGGTCCTATAAGGAAGCACCCATACGGAGACTAAACAGAGATCAATGCTATCCTGCAGGAGACCTTGCCTCAAATGTGTGTGTGTGAGTGCTAGGTGTGGGAGGGGCTGGAATAACACAGCTGAGCTCCAAGGGCGGCCATATTTATGCCCTGAACCCTCCGGGGAGGGCGAGGAGTCTTCTTCTCCCCAGATGTGTTTTCCGTTTCGCATCTCCCCTTTCTCACGATCCAAACTTGCTCATAGAGTGCTTGGTACCTTGACTTACAAGATACGAGCGAGCTTCAGATACGCTGCTGCTCAAGTGAAGTGAAAATAAAATAGAGCAATTAAGATACTGTAATGGCCTCACATGCGGGCGAGGAAAGCCACAGTTGCCGACGCGCTGTCTGCCGTTTATTGAACAGGACAGTCAAACTCATGAATACAAAATGAGAAAACTCTTAAGGAGCTGCTACAAGACACAACTCATGCCCAGACACACACACAGCAGAAACCAGGTCCTGACGCCACACACTTTATACAATACAGTCCTATTTTTCTAAAACATATAAGCAAATGGGTGGCACAGTGGGCGACTGGTTAGAGCGTCAGCCTCACAGTTCTGAGGACCCGGGTTCAATCCCCGGCCCCGCCTGTGTGGAGTTTGCATGTTCTCCCCGTGCCTGCGTGGGTTTTCTCCGGGCACTCCGGTTTCCTCCCACATCCCAAAAACATGCATTAATTGGAGACTCTAAATTGCCCGTAGGTGTGACTGTGAGTGCGAATGGTTGTTTGTTTGTATGTGCCCTGCGATTGGCTGGCAACCAGTTCAGGGTGTACCCCGCCTCCTGCCCGATGACAGCTGGGATAGGCTCCAGCACGCCCGCGACCCTAGTGAGGAGAAGCGGCTCAGAAAATGGATGGATGGACATAAGCAAAGGAGTTGGAACAGATTCATGGCATTTCAATTCATTTCAATGAGGAAAATTGATTTGATATACAACATTCCCTTGATATACTGCAGTTCACCTATTGCAGATTTAGTGCATTGCAGATTGTTTTTCATATTCATAATGCGCATAATTCAGTCAGATTTTGAGTCTATACTCTATTTTTTTGGTGGTAAAATAAATGCTTCCTATCCTAAAACAAAACTGTAAAAAAAAAAAAAAAAAAAAAAACTAAATTAATTCAAAGAAAAGGAATAAAATATACATAGTATACAGTACTTCTGTGCATTACTGTATGTTTAAGAGTTTAAAAGGTGTTTGAGTATAGAAAGTGTTTATAAGAGTATGGTTGAGGTTAATAGGAGTGCAAGGAAAATTAATAAGAGTCTGGGGAAGTTCATATAGCTTTAAAATATGTATAAATAGTCCCTAAAAATATGTGGTCGATACTTTGTGGATTTCACCTATTGCGGGGCTGGTCCAGAAGCTAACCTCCGCGATAAACAAGGAGTTACTGTACAGTACGATTAAATTGAGTTACGAACTACGTCACAGAACGAATTAAACTCATAACTCAAGGTAACACAGTAAAGCATTATTTAGTTTTCCGTGATATTTTTTCCCTGTTAATCCGAGAAGTACAAAGTGAATGCTAATGATAAAGACGGAAGGGGCGGGAGCCCGGGGAATGGTGGGGGGAATCGTAGCTGTCACTGGCTGGCGTTTGCAAGTGACAAGCCGCCGCCATCTGCCACTTAGTTGCCAAGCGCTACATCCAGAGTGACTTGCAATTTTCCAACTATCACTTTCAAAATGGATTGTAATTCCGCAGGACGGGCGGCCCTGTCAGTGACGGATCCCAAAAGGTTGGCCGCTCTGAGGGATGAGCAGCTACGAAGAGACCGCAGAGCGTCCGTACGAGGAGGCAAATCGAAACAAAAGAAGGAATGAACAGCATCAAGATGGCATATCTATCGGACGCATATTAGATGGTTAGATAGCTAGTGTTTTTCCACAATGCTCATCTAAAAGGATAGTTAGATATAACTGTTGTGAAAGAAAAAATGAAGGAGAATTTTAAGTGACACAATTAGTACTTTAATTAGAAAATGCAAAAGTTATTTAGAGAATAATATATTTATCATAATGTATTATATGCAATATAATGCAAACAATACATTGTTTAGAGCAAGGGTTATTTTCTTAAGATGCTTACTACTATTGGATGCTTACTACTCCTAAGTATTTTTTTTTATAGCCGTGGCCCGGTGGTTAAGATCATCGCCTGCCACCGTGGGGGACCTAGGTTCAAGACCGACTGGACCATCCGCCAACATCCCCCGGACTCACGGCTGTGGTGTCCTTGAGCAAGACACTGATACCCCAAAATGCTCCCCGGGCGCTTCAGCTGCCCCCTGCTCCAGTGTGTTCCACTAGCATGTGTATGTGTTCACTGTGATGGGTTGAATGCAGAGAACAAATTTCATGTACATGCATGCATGTTCATGACAATAAAAGGTGATTCTTCTTCAAAATAAACATAGTATATTTGTAATAGTATATAATATACACAAAAATCTATACGCAATATAATTATAGAATATTTTGTATATCAGCACAGTCCAATGAAAAGCATGTAACTCAACGTTTTTGGCTACAAATTTGGAGGTAGGTGCTTTTCAGTAGACAAAGACAGTTTATAAAAAAAACAAAAAAACATTATACAATATTGTATAACATTATATTTAATTCAAGCTATAAACTATTGCATATATTTATTTTAAATACATGGTCCTTCGTAGGCATCCAATTATCTATTTTGCAGCATTAGTGTGAATGCTCGTATCTCTGGGGCGACATCATTGCACCGTTAATGTGCTCTGTGCAAAATAAACAAGGCATTGCAATCGTAAAGCTGCATGCTGTATCCGGTGTGCACATTTATGGAAATATACATTCTTAGGTTCTTTTTAGCTTTAAAACGGTACTACGTCCAGTGACTCAATAAATGGCAGCAGCAACAGTTGTTTAGCTTAGCCTAGTTTAGCTAAAAGAACAGCTATCCAGACCTGTTGGGAGTTATTATAACACTTACAAACAAGATTATCCAGTCTTAACTAACACACAAAACAAAAGACACATAAACCTCACTTTGCGTCATCGACCGACCGCCTTGCTTGAACGACTTGCTTAATAAGCTTCCATGCTCATCCTGCCCGACGTTCCGACGCTCTGTCGCCCGAGTAAGAGAGGCCAGGAGTGCGCTCTGGCACTCCCAGAGTGTGGCGCTCTGAATCAGCGAACAGCACACTCCAACAACGCTCTGAATGTCCGAACAGTCCGGAGTGTAGAGAGTGAGCTTGGAGTGTATTTCCGAACGTACTCGGTGATAAAGCAAGTGATTCCATAAAGCCAACACAAAGCTGCCACCAGCAGTAGCTTAGCTTAGCCTAGCATAACTGAAGTACAGCTAGCCTGGACGCTCCAATGATTAAAAAGAGTTTTAATTAGTACAAAAAAATAACTGAACTTGTGAGTCATCATTGCACTTAGTTTATGAAGATACAAGCTATACCAATCTTTTTACAATATATGATTTTACTTTTACAAACCCCACCTCGCATACAGGTGCCAAGTCTTTGCTGTTCACTAATATCCACTATGTTGCTTCACTCTCTGAATTATGGATGAATAAACTTAACGTCATATATTAAACTTATCCAAGATACATATATGAAAGATTCAATAAAGTACATGCAAAGCTTACAGCAGTGGTTGCTTGGCTTAGCCTACTTTTGCTAATAGGCAGCTAGCCTGGATGTTTTCCTGATAAAACAAGGCAGTTCTCCAGTTTAATTTCTGTACAAACACAAAATAGCTGTTGGGAGCCCATTTATGAAGGTATAACCGTGCTGTTTGCCATATTTCCAGTATTTAAAAAGCTCACCAACCAAAAGAGGGCTAACTATTTGATCCTCACTAGCGTCCGCTACGTTGCTCATCTGTCCGATTAGACTTGAAATAAAATATATAAAAAGGCAGACAAGGCACACATTTGAGGGCTATTTATAATGTATTTGAAGAAAGTCAACAAAACAAAGCTACAACCTGAAGCGACAGCTGCTTTTTGAGACCGAGATGGTGGACGTTTTACTTTGTCTTTGTCGACATAACTTTCCAGCAACGATATCTATATTGAAGGCTTCCATTCTAGAATTATCGGGCTCAGGTTGCACGCATCACATTGTCCGAATATGTATCTACGTCACTTGAGAAGCTCGTGCCCTGCTAATTCCGTCTCATGGCTGTATATGAACTTCACATTATAGTACCGTGTGTGAGGTTCAATGGCGTGAATGAAATTTCAGCGGGCCTTGGGAATGAATGTAGGTGATTAGCAAAGGGTGTGTCCCAGTAGGGCCGCATGAGCTATATGGATGGAGGATGTCACGGGCCCCATTGAAAAGCCATTGTGCGCTCCTTCAGGCCAAACGACAAAGCCATATAGTAGTGGCACTGGTCTTTTCTGCTTCCCTGAACAGACTCCCTGACCTTTTTATTGAAATATGGAATGTTTTTGTCATGTTATTAGATATAAAGTATAATGACACTGAACCGCTCCACATGATGTACGTGGCACAGTTGTTTGGTGTTATATTGCATTTTTGTTTACTATTGATGGTTTGTTTATAATTGTGACGTGTTCGTGGCGTCAAGAGTCCCTACTAAAGGCCCAGGTACCAAATGCACGGCGCGCCATGAGTAGTGGAGACGTGATGGCGCTGGCCCGGGCCAGTGAAGGGAGATGACGCCGCCTGGAGTCAGCCGCGCTTCAAGAATAAACAAAAAGACTCAAACAATAAATGCAGCTCATTGGTTTGGAATGCGCGTAGGTGCTGGAGGAAATGTTGTGTGGGTGTGTGTGAGTGTGACTTGCGCAAAATGACATTTTGTCACAACTGACTACAGATGCGTTTCTCTCGCCTTAATTGCACTTTGACCCATAATAAATCCTTTTGCTCAAAGGCCTTTCGATCATTCGTCTTGGCGTGGAAAAAAAACATGTTGCAAAAGAACTCGATGCACTACAAAGGCGTGTGTTACAACACGCAAGCAGACTGAAAATAATTATTTGCATGAGACAGGATGTGCGAGTGCGCATGGAACCCTGAATGTGTGTATTTCATTTAAGGCCAGGAAGTAGCCACGCAAATGTTTACCCTCCCTGTTTGTCGGCAAGTCACCTGACACACATTCACAACAACACAGGCGCTGTGAGCAGCATCTTTGCCCTGTTTTTGGTTTTTCCCACAATATTTTTTTACATAAGGATAACAGTGATAGATAGCAAAGAGGAAAAATGTGACGACGGCCATCGAAGAGGAAATGGGCCATATCATGATGTAGCGGTAGCACAGAATTCAGCATCCTGGTTGCTCGGTACAAAATGGCCACAACACAGCAGGTGAGCATATTGGCTTTTTCTTTGTGACTAGTCATGTTTTGTTGTTTGACATCACCAAATAAGCACACCAGGAGAGAAATTGTGATGACAGACACAGAACAGGAAATGTGAACATATGCCGATGTAGCAGTGGAATAACATCCAGCATCCTGGATACTCCGTACAATGTAAATAAATAAATAAATAAAATATAACGAACTGAACCATTGCACCATCATTCCAATCACACTGTGTGGTGTGTTTTTGCTTGCGCGGGAAGGAAAAAAGTCCTAGCATTACTATTCAAGTTTTTCCTCATGTTTCTGAGATTGAAGGGTGAAAGTTGCAGCCGGTTACTAGTGTGGATGGAATTGGTGGCAACAATGAGGAAATTAAATGCCAGTATTTTGAGGGTAATAGCATTGTCGGCAACATAAAAAAAGTGCTTCATTTTTTGAACGGTGAACTGCGGTAAAAATTTTGAATTATGAAATGAACTAGTTCATTTTTGGAACCGTGAACTGAACTTTGAAGGAGTTCCCGTAGAAAATGAACTCTCCGAACACTGGTATATACGTAGAGGCGTACATACTGCATATTACACAGCCCTGACACACTACGCCGACGCCGGCTTTATGCATGCACTCATACTGGCTTCATTGGCTCCCTGCAATCACCATACTGCTCCCAAACAACTATTCCTCTCTCCTCGGTAATTGGCTCGTCTCCGGTTGCACCCTCCCATTGCACGCACGCACGCACACATACACACACACACACACACACACACACGGTGAATGTTCCCTAGCCTTGTGCTGACCCGTTTTGTGTGTGTACTGACGTCACTTACTAGACAAGGGGAGGCATCATTCCAGACACACACACACACAGTCACACACGTGCACACATAAACACACGCACACGCAGGCCCCAGTCGAGGAGGCGGGTGGGGGAGAGGAGAGGGGAGGGGAGGGGATTGCATTCCTGAGCAGGCACACAGACACACATCACCACGCCTGGCGGAGGGGAAGCGTGGGGAGCGCTCAGCTGTAGCGGGTAGGCGGGGTACAGCAGGGGGATGGTTGGCGGATGGGAGGCCAGGTGGGGGGGGGGGAGAGGAGGGTTTGAGGTGGCAGCAAGCCAGCGTTCCTCTGAGCTCAGCACTTCCCCTTTCAGCTCCAGCCAGCCGCTGCTTTTTTTTTTTTCTTGGTTTTTTTTTTTTTGCGTAATGCGCAGCGGCCGCCCTCCCGCCGACTGGACCGCCAGCCCCATTTAACCCTTTCATTCCCGGATGCACTGAGGTCACGCCGGCCGTTCTCCTCATCTGCAATGTGTGTGTACGTTTGTGCTCGTGCAAGCGCACCCCCACCCTTCATCCTGCCTAACAGCCACCCCACATCCCATTACAGTGCTCATAGGTTCATATTATTACCTTGACACACATGAAAGAGCACATGCATGCACGCACCAGGAAGTCAGTTAAGCCTTTCAGAAGCCATTTTCTTTTTGTTTTCAACAATGCTGGCCAGCTTTGTAATTGCCAACTTTGTAATTGCTAAATGTTCCTGTTTGTCATGATTCTTTGATCACAGTTACAAAAAAAAAAAAATGTAGTTAACGTCCAAAAAAACACACTATTATTAAAAAACAAAAAAGGAAAAACAATTGCATGCGGTTTGGCCTATAATCGTCCTCAAAGTCCATCCATCCATTTTCTGGAGTGCATATATATGCAAGACTAACAAGCCTTCACACTTATGCTCAAATTAGAGTATTCAATGATCCTAACATGCATATTTTTGGAATGTGGGAGGAAGCCAAAGTACCCGGAGAAAAGCCACACAAGCACGGTGTGATTTTTTTTTAATATATGTACTTTTGATTGGTAATATTAGTTTTATAGTTTACTAATAGCATTAATTTGCACTTGAAAAACAAATGTTTGACAAATATTTAATAATGTTCAATACATTAATTCATTCACTGCCAATATTCCCAGTAACATGGATGTTTTACTTCTAAAGCCGTCAATGGCAGTGAATGTGTTTAAAAACAAAGATAACACTAAAATTGAGTTTCCCTGCTACAGGGACAGACTTTTTTTTTATTATTTTTTGTAATTAATTTTTTTTTTTTTAAATCCTTTTTCTTCAACCTGACATTTAAAAAAAAATTGGAAATGCTAGATTTTAACCCCATATTCTTTCATTGGTAATAGTAATTTAATATTTTTTTAGTCAATTTGTATTTTTTTTTATTCGAGTAACAAATGTTTAATCATTATCACCGAAATTTTTTTAAAAATTATATTTAATTTCATTTTCATTATTACCAGGCTGCACGTCAGACTAGTGGTTAGCATGTCTGCCTCAGAGTCAGGAAATTTGGGTTCAACTCTCCATTGGATTCTCTCTCCTGCATGGGTTTTCGCTGGGTACTCCTGCTTCCTACCACATTGCAAAAACGTGTTAGTTTCAGTGACGACTGGAAATGGTCCTGCTCAGTTGCGACCCGAATGAGGACAAGCGCTACGGAAAATAGATGGATGGAAGTATGGTTTCTTTTCCCTTATTAAGGGCTACAAAAAGTCCCGACATGGATGTGGACGAAACAAAGAAGTGTCACTGCTCACATTAACCACAGCAGACAGTCTGTGGCGGAGGGTGGGCACCGAAGGAAGTGACGGGTGGGAGGTGAGCATCTCTCACGTTTTAATATCGCTTGACACGCGTCGTGCAGCATCTCTCAAAACCTGCAGTCAAGAGGCCGCGGAAGGAAGGGGGCCAGGGGATGAAGACGACGGCGAAGGAGGTGGGGAGGGTCTGGAGATAGGTAAGAAGAGCACACGGGGTCGATGCTGGCGCCTGCGGGCTATTACTGTAAATATTGACGTTGATGTTAGGAGCACTCTTCCAAGGATAAGCAATAAAGCAAAAGGGAGGGGGCTGCATCACATACTACAGAAGGGGGCAGCGGGGGTGGGGGGGATCAATGAAGGGTGAAGCCTCGCAATCGGGGAATTGAGCTTCTCTTCCTCCTCTCTGGGTGGTTTCGGTTTCAACTCTCACGCTAGCTAAAAGCAAACATTACAGAAACATCTCCCCTTTCACGCCAATGGACATTGAGATGTAATGGACCCCCGCTGGACGAGAGGAGGAAAGACCACTCCACCCCCAGTAGCCTCTGTCTTTTGTTTGCCATATGTATGTGTCGCCATGACAACTTGCCGCCAGCGCAAGCACACGTATTTGCATTGGAGGGCATGTGATTGTTGGCAAATAAAAGAGGCGTGCACGGCACAGCCATTCATTGTCTGTTCATCACACTTCTTTGCCACATGTCGTCTCTACAGAATCTGTTCAATTATTGCAGGCTATAGGCCCATTGCGCGATCACATTAGACGACTGAGGACAAGCCGATTGTCGGTTCGTCTCCGCTTCCACAGTTTACCCCCCCTTGCCCAGTTTCGTTCACGGGGGTATGACCGCGGCGCCATGGCAACCAGAAAGGACGTTAGAAGGACCTGCGAGTTCACCGCAAAGGACAGAAAATGTGTTTATGCGAGATTCGTATCCTGTGGGCAAGTCAGCATTCACCCATGAAGTAGGTCAGTGAAATTTTCCCAAATTAGGTCAGTGGCAGTCAATGGATGCCAAAGTGAGGGTGGGGCGGGAGGCTAAGGGGGAGGCTGGTGAGAGGCGGGAGTGTCTAAAGCCATGTTTCCACCACGCGGTACGCTTCGGTCGCCAAGGTGTGGTTGGATGCCCGATGTGGCTTCTGGTGTGTGTGAGCTGCGTCAGCTTTGTAAACCTGCGTGACATCATAGTATAGCAAACAAGAGAGGAGCACATTGGAAAATGAGGGCAGGAATGAAAAGGCCACTGAGTGTGTATTGGTCCCACCGATGTAAACCACTAAACTATAAAAGACCCCAATCGTACATGTCACCAATGTGAACCACAACGCTACCAATTGCCCCAATCACAAAAGCCCCCGATGTGAATGGCCATACTACTGGTGGCCCCAATCGCGAAAGTCACCTATGTTAAACAAAACAATCAATGACCACCATTTGTGAAAGTCACTTATGTGGAACACTACAATACCAATGGTCTCAAAGTCACCTACATGAACAGTACACAACAAATATCAGCAAATGGACCACTGGACTACGAATAGAGCCAAAAGCAAAATTGTCCAATGTGAACCTTCACAGTACTGATGAAGGTGGGATATACAAGTTTTCAAAATGCTAGCAAGATTTGAATCTAGCCTCATTTAAGTCCCCGCCCCAAACTCTGCCACCACTCCGGCCCCGAACCCCGCCGCCTCGCACGTCTGCACAAAAAAATGTTGCCAGCCCACTCAACGAAAAAGAACCAGAAAGACCGTGTCTCGTCACGCATGGCTGGCCGCCTCAGAGTGCTCCTTGGTCGTCCAGGCTAGCGTGATGAGCCGCTGGAGGAATGAAGATGGGACCTGTGTGCCTGGTGTTTTGGAATGTACAATCATTCAAAAATATGGGAGGTCATGAATTTAGCCAACGACTCGGTGAGAATGGTGATGTGACGTAAAGTGAGGTTTTCCAAGCTCATGCAGCCTCTGCGTTTAGGTCACCACCCACCGTTATAGATGTTTCCCCTTGATTTGCAGTAGAGACCGGTCTGATTACGTCTTTTTAACTTTTATTCCTAACTGGAGTTAATTTCACTGCCATTGATGGCTTTAGAAGGCAAATATCCATGTTAACTGGGAGGGCTGGCGGTGAATGAATCATCCAGCCAATAAACTACAGTAGTCTCCTTTGGTGGGAGGCTGCTGCGTCTCCCCATGAAGCTCGTGAGCAAAAAATTGACATCACTTCAGTCACGCCTCCTGTCTCTACACCCGCTGATTGGCTAGTTTTCCCCGCACTGCGTTAGTATTCAAATAATAATTAAAATTGAATTAGAGGCATTAGATTGGGCCAGAGAGGGATGATTTTAATAATATTCTGATGTCACATCATAGAGACATTTTTTAAATATATGACAAAAATCTTTTAATCTGCAAATTCCAGCTTTAAGTCACCTATGTGAATTAGACCGGGATCAATGGCCACAATCACGAAAGTCATCTATGTGAACGACTCCAATCGCAAAGGGTGAAAACACTACATTACAAATGGTCAGAGGTCACTTATGCAAACCATTATATAACAATGGTCAGCTATGTGAACCACTGCATTACCAACAGCCTCGATCACGAAAGTCAACAGTGCAAAACCAATGTTCCTAACCTATGTGAATCAGTACACTACTGATGGGCTCCAATCGTGAAATTCACCAATGTGAACTGGCCCCAAACATTAAATCACCTACGTGAACCACTACATGACCTACGGCCCCAATCACGAAACTCCCCGATGTGAACTGCCACACTACCAACGACCACCAATCGTCAATGTGAATCTCTACAGTCCAATCGTGAAATTCCCGAAGATGACTTTCAATTGCAAGTCACCAATGTGAGCCACTATGTTATCAATGGCCCTCAATGGTGAAAGTCACTGATGTGAAACACTATACTACTAATGGCCCTCGATTATGAAAGCCCCCAATGTGACCTGCTACACCACCAGATGACCCCAGTTAAAAAAAAGTCACTGATGTGAACCACTACACAAGTTTCTTTTCCACTTTCTGAAAATAAAAAAAAAAAATACACAAAAATTACATGTAGATGATTTAGTCAAATATAGTTACAGTTGTGGTTTTGGAACATCTGATCATGTGGTGTGTAGCTAAATAGCTTAAAGAGCAGAAAGTTTCGTGAAGTAAGTCGACTGGACTCGTATTCAAAGCTGTGGACTGGCTGACTTCATGTGCGTTTACCAAACAGACTTACTAGTGTGGGTTGTGTTGGTTCATACAAAAGCAGAATGAAGCATCAAAACTCCCCCAAAGCAGATTTGTTTTCGAACCAACTTCTAGCCGTCATTTTTTCTCTGCTCAAACATCCTTTGTATCAGGAGGCGTGCGCATCAAACAAGCCGTTTTGATTGAGAGTGCTTATGAAAAGCAGTCCGATTCGGTTACAGCGCCTAGGTCTGATTATTTAGCAGCCCTCCTCCTCTTCCTCCACGGGGCCCCCTCCAGCTGTTTGGATGGCTGCTTGCTTGTCATCTGCCTCTGGTCCTTCAAGTTTCTCCCCTCCCCGTTTTCAAGAAGCCACAGTGGGAGCGCGGCTTGTTGCCGATAAATGGCGGAACACAGGACGCTTTGAAGTGCGCGCTGTGTTAGGAATGCGCTTTCATCGTCCCGCATCTGTCAGTCGACAGTCGAGGAACCCAAAAGGAAACTTTTTTTTTTTTTTTTTTTTTTTTTTTTGCTGCACGAACCGCACACCCGCCCCTCTGGTTTCCTCTTTGTGCATACACAAACAACCAAAATGGCAACAACAGCCAGAGTGGGCTGGATAATAATCCACTAGGCACTTCCATGATGATGTGACCAAGTAGCTACGGCTTGTGTAGCTTTCACACCGAGGAAGTAGTTTGGTGGGGTGTGGCTTAAGTCATTAATGTGAACACTATACTACCGATGAAAATCAGGAAAGTCGTCTATGTGAACCACTACACAACTAATTGTCACCCAATCGCCATAGTCACCAATGTGAATCACTACACTACCCATGGGCCCCAATGGTGAAGGTCGCCTATGTAAATCGCTACACTACAATGAAGTCACCAATGTGAACCAGTAAACAATAAATGGTCAGCTATGTGAGCCACTATACTAATAATGGCCTCAATCAGCAAAGTCATCTGTGAACAATACACTTTCATTATTATTATTAAGTCGTAGTAGTAGTAATAGTAGTAGTAGTAATGGCCCCAATCGTGAAAGTCACCTGTGTGAACCACTACATTAACAATGGACCCAATGGTGGAGGGCATCAAACACTACAGAACAAATATTCAGCTATGTGTACCAGTACACACAAATGGCTCTAATCGGGGAAGTCACTACCAACTGGTCCGCAAATGTAAAATCACCTACATGAATGACTACACTATCTCTATCCCTAGCATGAAAGTTACCTTCGTGAACCCCTCCACGCCCAGCGGCTCCAATAATTCACAAGGCTGCTAAGCATTTTTTTAACCAACTTTCAGCTTAGAAAAGTGTGTCTTTGGACTGATTTGTGTCTCCATGCAAGGGCGGAGGGGTGAAAGAGAGGAAGTGGAAGACCACTGACAGGTCTCTTCTACGGGCAAGAACATCACCTAATCCCACAAGCCCGCAGCCCAGCTCTGACAGCCACCGAGATGGCGAGGGGAGGGGTACGAAAAGCTCAGTTCCCTGGGCAGAAATCAAACCGCCAGGAGATGTGACAAGGCCCAATCCCCCCTTCGCCACTTCCACCCCCCCCCCCACCCTCTGCTGCCAATCAGGCGTCACATGCTTCGCACCCTCGCCCGATGCACACACTCGCGTTGGTGCCAAGGCCTGGGCTGTCTCTGCAAGTTAAAGAGACATAAAGAAGAGCGCGAGCGGACAAAGAGACACATGAGGAGAGAGGCCTCCAATGTGCGAGCCGAACGTGGCTCGGAGGGGGGAGCGAGCCACAATGAGTTACAGTGACTAATGCTACCAGCCAGGGAGAAATGCCTGGAACAGAGAGGCCGGGTATGCGAGCCAGAGGACTGAACTGCGGCCAGCCTGGATGGAGTCTCGGTCCAGATAAGTTGGGCTTAGACCAAGGGCCCAGCCACAGCTTGTCGGCGATGGGAAGAAGGGACAGAGGGAGGGAGAGGCGTGCTTATGGGCAAAACAGAGTGAGGGAGAGAGGGCTTAGAGGGTTTTCAGCTGCAAAAGTAAGGACGGTTGAGTCAAGCCAGCCGAGCTGGATCGGAGGCGCAGAGGCAGGGCCATGGCTGAGCCGGGGCGGCGGAGAGAGGAGCCAAAGGCTGGAGGCCAGAGGAAGGAAAGGAAAGAAGGGAGGGCTGGGAACAGGGGAGAAGGAGGCTGGAGCAGAGCTGGGGCCAGGGCCAGAGTCAGGGGCCCCCGGCTTTAGATTTAGTCAGCTGTTCCCCTGGCCAGCAGCTGGAAGGACATACAGAGAGATGGGTGAAAGGCGGGGAGAGAATTTCAACAGGAAAGCAGAGAAGGAAAAAGATGGATGCAGGGGTGGGGATGGAGGTTTAGGAGGCGGACAGTGGAAAAACTATTAGATTTCGAAGAGCAGAGGTGGCAAAAGCGCTCACGCTCTGTACTTGGGTAGAAGTACAGATACCTGTGGGGGGGACAAATACTCTGTTCAAAGTATCGATTCAACTCCTATACTTTAGTAAAAGTAAAAATGTCTATACATATTTGAATCTGCTACTATAGTCCCTAATGCTTCCTCATGTCACTGCTGTCCCTGTTTTTTCTGCCTTATGAAGGCAACCACAGTTAACTTTAGCGCTCTCTATTTACATCTTATTTGAGTTGTGTCGCTGAAATAAGTGACAAGCCTATTTTGACAAAACAAGGAGTACTAAGTACAGATATCTGTTTTCAAATGGAAAAGGGCAACGGAAAAATAAATACTCAAGATACCTGATAATCTGCTTAGCTACAGTAATGAAGTATTTATACTTTGTGACTTCCCACCACTGCCGACGGGAGCACAGACAGAAGAGAGCGCAGACAGGAGGTGGTTAAGGCTCATTGGCTCCCCAAACCACTTGTCCCCTCCTCACTGGCTCGCCGCACCGGTTCTCCTCGAGCCAGTCCTGCTCGGGCAATAGGCCCGCTATTCATTGCGGACCGCCCGCCACCGTGACCCTAAGCACGCTGCACGAGGCTACACTAACAGGTGCCACATACGCACACTCACTCGGCAGCCAGCGGTAGCAAATGGGAACACACGTGACAGTGAATTGTGAGGAAGAGGAGTTAGTAACTACAGCAGAAGGAAGGAAGAGCATGGACAAAACAGAGATGAGAGACATTAAGGTGAACATATTTGGGTTTCGAGGAAAAGTGAGCCACTGGGGGAGGGGGGGGGGGGGGGGGGGGGTGGGGGGTGGGGGGGGGGGGGAAGAGGTGGCCTACTAGCAAAGCACTTTATGACCGATCATATTCCATTCAGACGGACACGGGCGTCGCGGATCAAAAGCATTTTGACCACGAGTGACTCAGAACTCGCAGACTTTGCAGGTGTGCGAGGCTTGCGACCAGGCTGTGTAGTGCATATCAATGAGCTGCACATGGCCTGCTGCTTGCCTCATTTGCCTTCGCATACGCCACTGTTTTACATAACCTAAAGAGGTCTTCCCTTAAAAATGAGAACACCAACGCTATCATGAACTACAGAGCGTTTGGTTTACGATGGAGTGACGTCACTCCAATCTGTACGCAACTAGCGCAGTAGTAAAGTCAGAATTACTGTAAATATGTTCAGAAAAAAACTCTTGTAGGCTGTCAATATAAAAAAAATCTAATCAAAAACAGTTAAGTACAGTAAATAAATGGTCCTTCTAGTGCCGCATAACCACATATTCTTACGCCGCTGCACAAGTTCAAAACCTAGTAGCCTACTGTATGTTGTTACCGCCGTAAACTGAGGACCCCTTGTACAGGTACACTATAGTTCAACAGTACAGTTAAATCCTGATTTGGCTTCTTGGCAAGACTGACCGTATTTATATTTGTTCATTTATTTTGAAATAATTACCGTTTTATCTGGCTATTATAATACAAATTCAAAAATATACCTATAGCTATAGATCATATCAGATTTGGGAAATATATGCTATTGATCGTATCAGATTTGGGAAAAACATGGTTGCCCACTCAAATCAATCCGCTTCGCTACAGTAATAATAATAATAATAATAATAATAATAATAATATGGATCTGATTCAGATTGCGCATTTTGCAGCCATTTAACCACAACATGGAAACTCCTATTTAACATTCCAACATCTTATGAGATTCCTCTTTTAGTTCCTCTTTTACAACGGTCTAGTAACCAGAATTTGTAACTGAATCAGAGGGCACCGTTGTCTGTCTCGGATCTACGCTAATGCAATAGTACAGTCATAGTTACAGTAAATCTTTTTTATGAAAAACACTTCTGGGCCATCAATATAAAACAACCAAATGAAAAACCGTAGGTATGGTGAAAGACTTGCAGGGAAACCTATTCTTACACTGTGTTCAAACTAGTTAATGGCGCGAGGTTCGTGAGCTCGAAACATTGCACGTTGGGACTGTTGTAAAAAGGAACCTTTCCAAACTATTGTTCATTTCAACGGCAAAGTTAAATGCTGATTTGGCTTCTTGGCAACACTGATAATGTCATGGTTCACATAGCAGACATTCCCTGCCCTATTCACAAATCACCATACGAATGACCGGGAAAGCATCCAGTGCTGTAGACTCTCTCACTCAATTCTTGATAAGTGTTATGGAAATCGATGGCGGCTTCAAACACGATTAGGGGAAACCAAGAAACATAAACTTTACATCCATTCTTCACTGTGATCAATGGCATCTTTTTGTTAAATAGCATTGATTGTCAATGACTGCAGTCTGTCTAGCACCACTCTTTAGGGATTGTACTGTGGTTGGGTACACTGAGTCCTAGAATTTGTTATTTTTTGTAATGTTTCTTTTGCCCAGAGTCACTGACTTATCGGACTTCAATGCAGGCAGCGTGGGTTCCGTTCCCCACTCGGTTACTGTGCAAATACAAGAGTGAATGGCTGTATCTCTCAAATGTCCCTGTGATTGACTGGTGAGCAGTTCAGGGTCCAGTCTATATTTCACTCGAAATCTGCTGTGATAGGCTTCAGTTCTCTGCGGCCCTGAACAGGATAAGCGGTATATAGAGAATGGTTGGTTGGATATTATTCTTTTAACTCGTGGCAATGGAAAATAAACAAATATGGTACCGAACTGGTTTATCATCAATGTTTCCACCAAGTGGTTGGGTCACGTAAACCCTAATCAGCCCTTCGGTTTCCCCCCTAAGGATGCGTCGGAGTGATGACAATAGCTGTGTCAGATTCCTTAATAGACATTATCACACCTCACCATCAACTATGTAATTTGGCAATTAATTAAACCAGGAAAAGTCACGTGTCATGGCATACAGGTCAGTTCCATGTCATGTACTAGCCCTCTTTAAACACCGATATCCTGCAACATACCTGCTTCAAGAGGTTTACACAGTGCTTTCACACAGAGACACTATATCCTGCACAAACAAGCACATACAGGTTTTTGAGCACGTTTGTCCTCATCAGGGTTGTGGGTATCTCAGCTGACTTCTAGCGAGTGGCAGGGGTACACACTGGACTGGTTGCCAGCCAAACGCAGAGCATAGACAAGCAAGCAGACGCACTCATGTTCACAACTAAGAACAATTTAGAGTCTTCAAATAACCTAACATGCATGTTTTGGGGATGTGGGAGGAAGCCGGAGCACTGGGGAAAACATGCAAACTCCAAACAGGAAGGCCGGAAAGATCTGAACCCTGCAGCTCAGAACTGTGAGGCAGATGTGCTAAGCATTACGGCGCCGTTCTGCCCCAACCCATACCGCCTAGTGGAAACAAAGCTAAACACTAAAAAGGTAGACTCCCCCTCTCCAGGCTCTGCATTACCTGCCCTCCATCACTCTCCTGCCTCTTCCTCCACCCATCTGTCCCTTCTTCTTCATTCTACCGCTTCCCTGCCATCGCATCCCCCATTTTGCTCCCCCCAACCCCCACCCTCTGTCCCGCTTAATGGTGCAGGCATCCAGTGTGGAATATAGATCAGTGCGAGATGGATGGGGCACCAGGAGTTCCGGCCAATCCCGTAGGTCCCAGACCAAAGATTAACTAAATATTAGCTGACAGCGAAAGAGCTAGGCCAGGACACAGCTGCAGCTGCCCGTGCCACGGCTCATGGAACAAACGACACAAAATCGGCCTCAGTCCTCCGCACAAACACACCAGGGAGGGGTGCAGATTCGGGCGTGCACATGCAATCAGAGGTGCCCTGGGAGAAGAAGTCCACTAATCAAATTCTCTCTTGCCAAGGCGGGCGGCGAGGTGCTTAAAAAAAAAAAGGGAATAAATCTTTATTAGGCCATGTGTCCCCTGCTTTATCGATCGCTTCGCTCTTTCCCTCACTCGTCCCCCTCCCCTCTTCCTTTTGTTATTTTAGGCGTGCGTCTGCCATCCGCTCCAATCGAGTCCGGCTGTACATCAGAGACGCCCATTACCCACGTCTCCCCGGGCCGGGGTGGCCTGTCAGTGTCTGTGAAAGGGTTAGGAGGTGAGCTGACGTACCCGCCCAGGAGGGAACGGCTAGCTGGCTTATAGCTTGGCTTATCGCTAGCCAGAGAGACAGACAGGCAGCCAGATATGAGGTTCTGGGCAAGAATGCAGACAGACAGGGTGGAAATGCCACTGTGGCGGCCAACAGTCAACATCACTACAATGGCTCTTTGCCATAGTTGAAAGTCGTGTACGGTCGTGCAGAAAAAGCATGGCCGGGGCCCAGTAGAACAAGGCGCGGTAAAACCAGTGGAGGTTTCCAGCAGCAAAAAAATAAAAATAAAAAGCAACACATTTGACTATCTATTAAATATGTCCACACTAGTAGTGATAGCCCAGTTTTAGCACACTGACGTACTACGCAGGAATGCGTTCCGTACCCAACAAAAGAAGCCATTGTACACACACAAGTGCTGAATATTGCATAAAGACAAGCAGTCGACAAGCACTTTACCTGTATAAAACAAGGTGTATGTTTTATTGATGACAGCAACTCAAGTAAACAAGGTTACAAATCGGAGCAGACATGAAAGCTTTTGCTTCTCGTGAGAATTTGGTCAGATTTTGCACAAAAAGGTTTGCGGATTTACACAGCAGAGCTAAGTGCCCAATTCCAATTTAATGCTTGTATATGATTTGTTTTACTGTCTTTTCCCATGTACATTTCAGGTGGATACATTTCATGTACAAGTACATACACTTTTGTTGGCCTGGGCTGACTCATCATCCACGGATTTAAATGTGAGCAACCTCCAAATTACTACGCTAGCAATTATTTTGCTCATTAATGAGGGACACACCTCCAATGTAATATATTAAGACCATATTTAATTGTTTAATTTAGATTTAAAGTGTGTTTTTATCCACATTAGGACAAGGCTTGTTTCCGATCTGAAGATATCTGACTCCATTCCATTTTCGTTTTAAGCTTCGATGATGCATATCCCAATTGTCCCACTTGAGAGCATAAAAATCGGAATTGTGTCACTCGAATTTTGCAATGTCAATCCAACCTTAGTGAATATGATGGAAACATGTCCTAAACAGTTGGAAATAGACCCCCAAAAAATTGCATTCAAGGGCGTGATGCAGCAGGGCTCACCTCATTTACCTCAAGAAACCATTAATCGTCTCAACACAATCAATGGTATTATAATAATCTGTTAATTGACCTATTATTATGCCCAGCCCTGGTTTGTACATGTGTGCACCGATGCTAATGTGACAAGAAAATCCAGTCCGGTTATGATTGGAACATTTTGTACCATTTCCTACTAAATTCTTGTGAAAATCTCAGCCACCAACGAACAAAAACACAACTGTCCAAGAACATGCTCATTCATTGAACACAAGGACCAAACATTAAGGAAGCAATGATGTTGTTTGCCCGAGCGAAGCATGTAAAACATAAAGGGGAGGACTCGCCGGGAAAACTCAAGAGAGCGGCATCACAGCAAATAGGCCGAGTGCTGTTCCTCCTAATTCCAGACATCGGTAAACACAGTTTCTAAATGTAGCAGCAGATAGCCCTGAGGTCGGAATGCGCACACGCTCCAACTGGGAACGAGATGCCGATCGGGAAGCGAGCTAGCTGCATAGGCAAGCCATCCTCTGGGAGACTGGACACAGGAAGTATTATGGAAACATGCTGTATCTAGATAGGGGCAGTGTAAATAAGATATGAGTTTCTATTGCCCGGCTTGGGAAATGAAACAGAGGGAAAATTGAGAAGCGCAGAAATGGAGACTCTAAGAGCATATAAAATGGAGAGGGAGGAAAAGAGACACACGGGATGATTAGAAGGAGCTAGAGATGAGGAAGAAAAACGATGGGTTGAGTATAAAGAGCAATAATTAAAGGAACGTTTACATAAAATAACCCAGTAAAAACGGGAACCTCAGCATAAAGAGGATAATGATGTCATGTGCATGTGCATGCCACGCCACTAGTTGGCGATGTCAAAACACTTCCGTCTGTGTTAGTTTCAAGTTTTTGACGTGTCATTAATGAGACTCCGTTGGAGGCTTTGTTGGTGCGGTCACTGTTTTATGTTCTACCTTGTAAGCACAAAGGCTACTACAAGGATCCTCTGTGTTTTCAGAATTTATCTCTTGAGTTATGATGCAAGTCAAATTTAAATGTTTTAAAGATTTAATTTAAAAAAAAAAAAAAAAAAAAAAAAAAGAGGGGAGGGACAAGAATTCTGGATTGGAATTGGATATCCTCAGATCGGAATTGGGCCTCTTCCAAGTCTTGATACAAATCACATATGAATCGGATTTCTGCCTAGGGAACAGTGTAAACAGACAGAACAATGTCTTTGAAATTAACCATTCGATGACATTTAGACACATGCTTATACCCGAAAGTCACCCATGATGAATACAACAACACCCATGGTGAATGACAACTACAGCAAAAGCACAGGCCATTAAATATGGTGTTAATATGCTTGCTACATCGGAGGGTGCATATACCATTCAATTATGAAAACAGGAGTAGTTGTTTGCCGACTTTCTATGATACGCAGTGCCATCAGATGTGTCACTTGAAATGTACACGTAATGTAACACTGGCCGTGTGAATTTAGCCCCTGAGACCCATTTTCAAAATGTTGGTGTGACCAGGCTGCAAAAAAGAAAAACGGTGTGGGTACAAATGTCCCTTTGAAGCAAGACTGAAGTGAAACAATCCACGTGGCTGCCTCTCATACCAGGACGGCCTCTCCCTCTCTTGTTTTCAGCAGCGACTCGCCACAGAGCTCACGCCTCGCATGCCATAGCGGCCTGACATCGCTGCACCAGGCGCAGCCAGAGGCATCGTCGCGCTCTCTGGGCCTCCCGACACCACCGCCACCCTTTCCCCACATAGCTCACATGGCTCCTGGATCCTGCTGGGCAGGGAGTGAGTAGGGGCAACAACAACAACAAAAAAGAAAAATACCATGTTTCTTGGACCTGTTACACAACATTGTATTGGACCAACAGTGGGGGAAAATAGTCTCGTTTTTGCTTGTTTGTTTACACCGTAAACCTTTAAAAACGACTCCCCATGAGCTAGTTTATTTTCATTAATTAGACCTCTGACTGAATTTATGGCGCTGTGAGCTACTTTTTAATCATCTACTATAAATGCTACTTCATTTCTAGTTTATATCTTTTTTTCTCCATTAAAAAACACTAAACATCTATTATAGGAGGCTGTGGCTCACCAGAGGCCGCGGGCAGTGCCATTTTTATTGCAGACATGCATTTTATATTTAATACAGAGGAGCATTAGGGTCGTGGAAGAGCAGGAGCCTATCCCAGCTGACAATTACCATAATTTCTCGTGTATAATGCGCAACCGTGTATAATATGCACCCCCAAAGTGGACCTCAAAATTCTGGAAAACCCTTCTACCTATGTATGATGCATTTTTACAATGCATGATTTTGCTTCTACCCATATGATCAAAACGAAGTATTATCTGTACCTTGTTAGTTTTTCAAATAATTATTCTGAAGTTCAGCACTATTTGAACACGTAATACTTTATTTTCATTTACTTGCTCTTATTTTGAAATTCATAGCCCTACTTTTATTTAGTAAATGGCAAAACACACAGTTGTGCTCATATGTTTGAATACCCAGGCAGAATTTGTAAGAGGAGTCCAAAACTTTAAAGAAAACATGAAGGGCCAGGTAAAAAACATTTAATTTTATTTCAATGGGAGTCAAATTAAACTGTCAAGCATTTCACAAAAGCATTATCATTAAACAAAACATAACCATAAATAAATTAATGATGGTTGTTGTTCAGTCATCAGTTTTATTTAAAAAAAACAATTATTTCACAAATTCTGCCAGGGTATGTAAATTTATGAGCACAACTGTACATATATGCAGTCATACGTACCCATCATATTGGAATGAAAGTATAGGCCACACCTTTTTCATAACCTCTAGATGTCGGTGGCGTATTACAATGAATAATGAATAATTTTTGGCGTATTACAATGAATAATGAATAATTTTTTCTCCCCCATTTTCCCCTATACCTATGTATAATACGCACTATTGACAATTATTTGGGGGGGGGGGGGGGGAGAATATGCATTACACGCGAGAAATTACGGTAAGCGCCTTCAAGTAACCAAACATTTTTTGGAATGTGGGATGAAAGACAAAAACCATAAGCACGGGGAAGAACATGCTACGCAGATTCTAACCCAGAACCTCAGAACTGTCAGGCAGACGTGGTGTCAACTGAAGATCATCTTTCCTTCCATCGGCCTACAGGGCAGTTACAAGAGAACCCCATGAATTCTATCTAGCATCTGGCATTAACAAAAATGGGAAATTTTATTTTAGGTGCCAAGTAATGAGTTACTAATGTTTTGTTGTCTACATGATTTATAGAATAACCGTTGTCAGACAAACCGGAATGTTCACCTTCCGTGTAGTTCCATGTTGTGCCAAAGAAATGCTGACCAGTACAATTTGCCACTTTACTATACGTTGTTCCCTGACCAGAGAAAATATATATGCATGTGAGTATTAGAGTAGGCTCTGTTTGTATGTGTTGCGGTAGCGGTTGTTTGAAGGTTTAGAATCAGCGTAACATCTATGCTAATTTCCGCTAGCCTGTCTATGGTGTTTTACATTAAATGTTCGCATTAAGCTAGTACACTTTCATGAGCCAAATTATGTGGTTTGTTGCAACCTTTTGGTGTTTAAATAGACATTGATGAATTCTCCTTTTAAGTGACTAATACAGTAAACTTCAACGGGGAGTAACAAACAGTTGAAAGCATGGACGCTTTGCCTCAGATTTGAAGAATCGTGTGAGCGGCAGAGTGAGAACAGGCAATAAGGAATTATTTGAATAGTGGCAGTGTGTTTTAATAAAGTGTTTAAAGCATGTGGGTGGGGTAGAACGCTCTCGATAGACATGTATATTTTCACCTTTTGGGAGTGGGTCTAGAACATATCCCTGCAAAAAAAAAAAAAAAAAAGGGGCATTCACTGTAAACTGATTTCAGTCTTTATCCCTAAATCTGGCTAAGATTCCGCATTGCATTCCTATTCCAGCAAAAAGACTTCAAAAGCCAATATGGTAGAAGAACTGCTTCTCTTTGCATGCAAAATGCCAGCTCGGTTGTTTATTGGAAAACAATAATGACAGCTTGGCGGTCTAAGTAGAGCAATTGGCCACTGGGGGGACAGTCTGACCATGTTGCCCTTTGGCTTTAGTAAATCCCTCAGGGTGGTGTAGGCGGTAAAGCGATGAGGTCAACGCTGGGACAGCTCGAGGAGAAGAACACCCCTATCTCCTCCTGCGCTTGCGTGACAGGGGTCAGCGGCAGGTAAGCCCTCATCGCTGGCGTTTGTTTATTCCAAGGCGCCGAGGCGGTGGCGCCCCGGCAGCAGAGTGCGCCTCAAAAAAAAAAAAAAAAAACAAAGACAAAAAAATAAATAAATAAATAAACTAAGAAGCATGTACGTGCGTGCGGGACCAGAAAGGAGATAGCGTGGGAATGAAGACAGACGGGAATGTCATCCACCCACTTATCATTTACATGCCTCACCTTTTAGTATTGGCCTCGCCGAACACACTCTTGGTGAGCCCTTTGCGCTAAGATACACCGAGAGTCGCCAACTGTCTCTCGTTTTAGCTTCAGGGATATTATTGTGGGACAAAGGCGGCTAACTTTCCGCTCTTTACGCAAAAATATACACCAATTATGTACACACACGTGCGAGCGAGAGATGATTGTTTGTCGCCTTTGGGCTCAGGAAACGCAGTTTTGCTTCTGGCAAGGAAACAGATGTTGATCAACCTGCACAGAGAGCCTCTGTTCAGTGTTAAAGGAGATATATTGTGATTTGTTTCCCCCCCACAATTTAAAACAGTCACCAGGTGTTTTAATAACATATCTGTGGCATGCTTAGGTCAAAATTCCAAAAGATTAAGAATTATAGCACAGTTTAGAAACTATGTTTTGTCTTGCTGAAATGAGCCCATTTTCAGGGGGCGGTCAGAGCTCACTGCTCGCTCAGTGGTTTGTACAGATTCTGTTGCCATGGCAATTACGGGCTGCGTTAGGGGAGGCAGGACTTGGCGCCCAGACTGCAAAACAAATGTGACTGCGAAATGCGAAATACACGCAAGGCCGGGGCCCGCCCAACCGCAGAATGGATTCTATTTTCCCTTACGGAGGCAGCACTTCATCACCATGCTGCCAAATTACATTAGTCTTTGCAGTCCTCGCAGATTATTGACCCCAATTATAACTGCAACCGGGGGACAAAACAAAATTTGTTGAAAATTGTTGAAAATTGAATAAGTGGGGATAAACTTTCAATCGGCGGGGGTTGCCGCCCCCCCTCCCAGAAAAGGAAAACAAAAATGAAGACAAAATTAAAGATGTGAAGAAAAATTGGAAACAAATGTATAACAAAAAAGAAAACAAAATCATCTAATAGGTGAATCCGCGGGTGCCAAAACCAGAGTATGCGGGGGTCTACTGCATATAACTGTTAATAATAGGACATGTCCCACTTTGCATTAATTACAAATTATTTTAGCATAATTATATTTTTTACTTACCATACATGAACATACATTTAAATTTCTTTAAATTCCTGCTAAATTCTGTTCTTTGTTGGTTGTACCTTATTATTAAAAACGAGTGTGTGTGTGTGTGTGTGAATTTTATGTCTGCCTATCGTCAATTAGACTCGTGTATGTGGCGCATGGACACATCAAATATGATCCGGCCCCCACTGCGTCCATACCGTCACCGTGCAATCAAGTAAGTGACGCATGCCGCTTATCAGAAGCTAATGCTAATCTGTGCGTCCAGTAAAAAAAACTAAGTGCAGCTCTGAATACAGTTTGGCTTTGACATTAAGAGTGTTTAGACTAAAAATAAATGGCACTCGTTGCAATTATTTAGACAGCAAACCTGTCCAGACTAACTTAACTCCTCGAATACAACATAGAGTTAGAAGGAGTTCAGATCATTCCGAGAGAGATTCCCACATGCAGGATGATTGAAAAAAACAAAACAAAACAAAAACATACTGTCTCTGAATGTTATAGACCTGGCTGTGCCCGTGTCCTGTCATGTTGCTCTTCTTTAGCCAGCAAACTAGTAAAGGCCAAATCAACAAAGCCTGTTTTGGTTGCAGCCAAGTAGTGCACTCAATTGCTTTCCGACCTATGTGAATAAATTCCACAAAATCAACTATGAATGATCATCTAATTATTATTATGCCCTTCAACAGGGAGCACCAAAGGATGTTGTTGCATTTTCTTTGGCATTTTGTGCTTGTTTTGTGACACTTAAGTGTTTTACTGTTTTTTATGTCTTTTTCACTAACATGAAGTATATTAAATTTTTATTAACATCTTAATACAGTGCTTACCTGATTTTTACTACTGGACAACAGTTTAAGAATGTTAAAATGTCAGCTCACAGGACTATGTTCGGTCTTAAGATGTTGCACTGTACACAAAATGGCCCTTCATACAATCGCAAGCATACAGTATCCATACATTTGAACATTTCGCCGCAGTAAGCACACCGCTTTGTGCTTATTTCAGCAGCCCATCGGTGCAAAGAGGAATTCATTAAAAAGAGAGAAGCAAAAAATATAAATAAATAAATAATGTGAGCATCAGATAGGAGAATGCTGAGTGTTGCATTCCCTTGTTATTATTGCCCAATCGAAGGGCGGCGTGGCAATAAAAGTCATTAAATGAAATAGGGGAAAAAATGGCTTTTAATAGGCCGCTGTCACCGTGGATTTAGTAGGGCCTTTGAGCTGCTCTGCCTGCCTTGCTCCTTCCTCGTGGGGAGGAGCGAGGAAGAAGAGGAGCACCAGTGGATTCCTAGACAGAGTCTCGCAGCTGACGCAAAGGCGAGCAGCCACAGTCTGGGAGCGGAGACAAGTGGAGCTGGAAAAGGGGCGGGTGAGCGGGACCGGGAAGGAACTCACGCAGGAGCTTTATTACTTTAGCTGGTTTATTTTAACAGGACACACACACACACACACAGAGTGATATGGCGGATTGAAAATGCGTTAGTGTGAAGGGTAATTTTGAAAAGCTACATCTGGAGTGTGGTACTGAGGAAAGGCTGGCTTTGGTGATTTAAGGAGGAAACAGCCATGTCTGAGGCTGGGAAGGGAATCGGGGAGGGGAGAGACGAGGGGAGGGGGGCTGGCACCAGTGGGCTGGAAAGACTGAAAATAGGGCAGAGACATTTGGACTCCGTTGATGGCAGAAGGAGCGTCCAGTGGCGTGTCTTGGAGAAAAGAGAAGTTATGACTGGGTGTGGAAAACAGAACTTGGAGGAAGAGGGGTTATGTGGGGTTTTATTGGAAGTAGGGGTGATTCACTTGGAGTGGGGGGCCATGACACACTCACACACACATGCTCTGGGACCGTCTGGTGTGCAGGGGACTAAAAGGGCCGCTGTAAAGGGACACGTTTGATCACCCACTTCCTCCTTTCTGATGCTTTTCCAGACAAAAATGACTTCTTTTTTTTTTTTTTTTATCTTGTCGCATATGGCAGCAATTCTGTTTTGATTGCTTGTTGGACACACACAGACAAAATAAAAAACATTTTAAAAATGTGGCAAATTATCATTTTAAAGCCAGTTGTCAAAGTAACCAGGAGATTGGAAGACGATAATGGGAATAATTGCCACACTCGAGACACCGCGCGCGCGCACACACACACACACACACACACACACACACACACACACAAAATGTTTTTTCTTCTCTAGACACATAAACACACACACAATATGCAAATACCTGTTTTAGCAATGCCATAATGACCATACATTATTAGTATGTCACAGAGTATAGGCAGACCACTACTAAGGCTTAAAATGCTCCCCCCAAAAAGTGAAACAAAATAATAAAAAGTGGACTGCTATAATTGTGTTTGTTTGTCCATGTGTTACGTTATCAGTCAACTTCCTGGTTCACGGCGGTTGACCAACAAACTCAATTCAACTCACTTCACAGTAAGCAGCTGTTGGGAAAATAGTGAAATAGTCATCAAAAAAGAGTGGCGGTTGGCTCCATTTGCAGATTTTCTACTGCATAGTACCGGCGTGACTTTTTTCCTCTCTGCTTTAAAAATGTACAGCAGAAAACCGTGACAACCAGCCTGCATTGAATACATCAGTCGGAATAGAACAAGCTAACAAACAGAAACGGCGGAAAGTGGAAATCTAGGTTTACTTCAGTGTGCAGCTGTTTTATCCAAGCAACGAATGATGGCATATTCTTGACGTTTCGGCAACAAATTTGAGAAATCTTCTCAACAAAGTTTTTTTCAAGAAGGGAAAAAAAGGATCGCTGCAGCAAGGTGGAGACTGTGGGGTATAATAAAGCACTGTCTAAAGCTAACGCACAATTTGGTAAGTTACCAAGCGCGTGCGATTTTTTTTTTATTTTCGGCGGCAAATTTGAAAAATCTTCCCTACCAATAGGACAAGCCTTATTCAAGAGGAAATTAAGGCTCGCTGCAGCAAAGTGGACACTCTGGAGCATATCACTGCACAGCAATCGAGGAAGCTAACATTGTTATGTGTGTTCATTTTTGTCCTTTTGATGACTTTGACAAATTGTCACCATCAATGTGACAAACTTTAATCAAGAGGAGACTAAGGGCCACTGCAGCAAAGTGGAGACTATGGAACATAATAGGCAATATTAGGCATACTAGGGTTCAGGCACAACAACAGCAGTTAGCATATGTTCATTTTTTTTATAAATATTTCAGCTACGAATTTGACATATCTTCCCAACCAAACTTCATTCAAGAGGAGACTGCGGCTATAATACAGTAGTGCAGCTAAAGCACAGCAACAAGGTAAGCTAACATAAGAATGTGTTTATTTTTTATATTTCGGTGACAAATTTGACAAATCCCCAATACCAATAACACAAACTGTATTTAAGACGAGAGCAAGGGCCGCGAGGGTGAAAATGAAGTTTATATTGACAGATTCTCACCATAATAAAGCATACGGCTGCACGATGAAAAACGTCAAAACAGCAAAGCTAGTCATGGCCTAAAAATTGTGCATTGTACTGTACAGCCTAGCGCAAACATGCTAACATGCTAAAGTGACCTTCACTCTTGGAGCGGGAATGTCAGACAAGCAGCAAGCGAGTGAGAGAGAGCGAGAGTTGTTTCCCTAAAGACCGTCTCTCACATGAATGCAGCCGCTGCCCCCTCGCCGTCCCTCATGGTCAGCCAGATGTTTACACTCGCTCCGGGCTCAGCCATGTTTCCATGACGATACGAGCCCAGGGTTAGTCACATGGGCTTGGAGTAGACCCGCAATCCGGGATTTGGGCTCACCTTTGAGGCAGCGGGAGGGTTATTGTGTAAATGCTGAAGAGCATTCGTTATTATTATTCTGCCAGTTCTACTCCTTCTGCATTACTCCACCAATTCAAACCAAATAAACTTCAAAAGAGTCACAAAATTAAGGACACCCGGGGTATTACTTTCCGCATACCAAAACATTTCCACCACCCAAAAAAAAAACCACACTGAAGTGAATGTAAATCGAACAAAAAAAAAAAGTTGCCCATCTGTCCAAATTCAAATTGTGCAGCTTATACATCTACTTTCCACATTTGAAGAATTCCCACATTCTCAAAATTCCTCTTTTCACAGTAAAATTCTGAAAATTTTACGAAATATTTCCCAAATTCAAGAGATATTTTAGAATCAAACCATTCCAGTTTCAAACTGTTCAATTTATTCAGGACATCTTGGAAACTATTCCTAAAATTCTCACAATAAAATATCCAAACTAAGACACATTTGACACATTTCCCTCTTCCTTCTATATTACTTGACCAGTTCAAACCATTCTAACTTCAAATTGTTCAACTCATTCAGGACTAGGATTGCATGGTACCTCGCACTAAAAAAATAAAAAAATAAATACGCTAACATATTTTTAGTTCCGGTACTTTGGCACAGTTTGTCAATTAGCAAACATCTTTGGCAAAAAAAAAAGTGGCTAAGTGTGCTTGCTTCAAGCCATTTATTTGTCACTCCTGTAAAATATGTACGTTATTACACGTGAAAAAAAAATAAAAAATGAAAGTCGGTCAAGAGCGCTCCGGTAGACTGTAGCGTACTTTATTCAGTGACTTAGGCCTAACACAACAACATCACCTGAAGCAGCTATGAAAAGAGAGGGGGGAAAAAATAATCTAATCCACAGTATGATACAAGTCCTCGCTCAAGTTTGCTCTCCGAGTCTGACTACTGAAACAAAGGAAATTAAACATTGCATAGTACATTAAATGGCCAAAGCGTTCAACTAAAACACATAATTTGGCATGAAATTACATATAGTGTATATGATAATTTCATTTAATACCCTCCACTGCCCAGTATTATTTTTAATTACTAAATATACTCAGAATTTGAAGTTCCATGTTTTGTCAACTACGATTCCACTGTTTTTACTGATGCTTTAGGTTTTTTTTGTTTTTTTGTTTTCAGTCTCGAAAGTGAGGTATTTTACGCAGACATAGTATCAAAGTCCGAATTTGCTATTCATTATTCAAGACATGTTGGTAACTATTCCCATTCTCCAAATTCCCCAATTTCCACAATAAAATTGACAAATAAAAACATACTGATTGAAACCATTCCTATTTCAAGTCTCACATTCACCACTTCAATTAATGCCACACCATTTCAGTTGAGTGCCTGCTTTCTGGCATTTACGCGCAATTTCTACAGATTGCATTCGCTAGTTCCCCATATGCGCACATGGCTCAAAAGACATGAAATGACTCAACAGCCTTTAATTTAGAATAACATGAAAGGCATTTCCCAAAGGTTCTGAATCATATTGTGTCAGCATCTCGTTGAGCTGTCGCTCAGGCGCTGTATATGTGGGCTTATTTTTGATAGCCATTGTAAGAAAAAGAAGACGACACCAACGAGGAAGAAGAAGAAGAAGAAACCCTGAGATCCAGATCTACCCACACTTGAAAACAGCCCACACATAAACACACGAAGACAAAGAAATCCTCAGCCACCTCAGCCTGACGGTATCTGGCGAGCGACGTGCTTGTGCAAGATTTGCGCACCATGCGCGTCATAAATTCTGCACCTTTGTGGACGAAATGTTTGAAATGTCGAGCCATAGCAGTAATAAACCTATCCTTAAATGAAACCCTCTGACAGTGTCAATTAAAAGTAGGAATTCTTATCTTGGACAAGGTAGTGTGTATTTTGATGCAGATTTGTCTTGGATCTTTGAGCAGTATTTTGACACTTAGTGCACTTCCACTAATCACTGAACAAACAATTTGAGGAAAACGAGGGTCTCTTGTATTTACTTGGTGGCCACGGTAAGCAGACAAGTTTTTCTTAGAAGGGATATGATAATATCAGAATGATGAAGATCTTGCATTGGATAGCATTATTATTATTTTGGCAGAGTATTTCAGAACTTTTCCACTGCTCAGGACAAGTTTACAAATTATACAGGAAACAGCAAAAACCATGCCGCCTCTAACGCCTCATTTGGAACAAATAACAACAATGGAGGAGAATTTTTCTCATCACTCAAGTGATGCCGATCAATTGGGTCTCTATTATTTTGCCACTTTCCCACTGTACGGGGCCAGCTCGTCTTTAAATAGTACAGGAAACTGTGAATACCAAGCTGCATTGAATGCGTCATTGGGAATAAACAGCTGTAGAAAAGCCAATCGTATTTAAGTTCCATGTTTTGCTTGATATTACATGTCCAAAAATCTTGTCTATATTTAAACCCACAACTTCTTGACTGTGAGGGTGACGTGCTAACCACTACAGCCCTGTGTTTTGAGATTTCAATTTAAAAATTCTTTATTATCTTTATTGTTTTCTGACAATTCCTAGCAGCTATAAATAGAGATGTGATATGTACTAACAAAGACTCTGTATATAAGGAAATTTAACAAAATGTTAAAAAAAATTCCCCCAATTTTTTTTTTTTTTTAATTCTAATTAATCTCTAAATGTAACTTCTTTGCCACTTTCTTCTGTCATTAGTAGCTAAATACGAGAGACATCCCACCATTACCAAGTATCTTTAATTCAAAATTGGTCTAGGTTATGACAAATTTCGGCCTTAACTGTATATAAAAATGACCCCAACTTTATCACTACAGTGGCAGCATCAAAACGTGGGGGGGGGGACAACAACAGGGAACCAACTGCTACTTGACTGACATCATGATACAATACAAAAAAAGAAAAAGGGAGAGTGGAGTAGATGACACAGAACCCTAATTAAGAACCTCCCGAGCGTGAGCAAATTAACCTGAGTTACGAGCTGGCGCGTGCACACACACACACGCACACACACACGCACACACGCACACACAGACACACACACCCTGGCAGAAATAAGTTGAACCGGAGCAGGATGACATTCACACTCAAACAGGCACCACTGCCACCGAGCGATATTTGTAAGGCGACGCGGTTCAGGCGAGCCACTGCGGGCACTTTTTATTTTAGTCTAAGTTTATCAACAACAACAAAAAAGAAAAAAAGAAAAAGCCTCGTCATTCAAATTTGGGGCAGCTGCTTGATAAAAATGACACGTCTTTTTCCATAAGAGGAATTTGCCTAACAAGGGAAAGAGGCAGCATGCGGCCTAATGACATTGCAGGGAGCGACATATGCCAGGCATCACTATGTCTGTCGCTCCTTGGGGACATTACGGTAACAGGATAGTAAGGAGGAGGCGGCGTGGTGTATGCATGTCTGCGTGTGTGTGTTTTACCTCCGGGCACAAAGCCTCGGAGACAGACAGAAGGGGGTGGGGTGCGAAGAAGAAATACAGGAGGAGGAGGACAGTAGATGAATGGGAGAAGAGGGGATGAACTTGACCCAGTCTGGAGGACTAAAAACAGGAAGGAGGGTAATGAAGTGGAAACATGCTTTGTCATGCCTCGCCAAAGCCATAGGATTAGACTTCTATAATTAGAGGACGGGGGCATCATAATGCTAGCCTTCCTTTTCGGCCACGAAGAGCCGCTAAGGTTAATTTACACAAGGGGGGAGGGGGGTTGTCGGGGGAGGGCGCGCGGAACAGAAGCTACGAAGAGGCGGATGTTTTCGGAACATTTTTGCATGGATACGACACCCAAAGCTGGAACGCAGGCCGTTCAGGGATGATCTTCATTCAGCGTACATTCACACGACAACCACATAGTAAAGATTGACCTGCACAAACGGTTGAAAACGCTGTAATGTGCACTCCAGGCCATTAGTTGGCAATACGTGCACCAAGTGCATGTCCTCCCGTATTTTGAATAGAGTAAAGCGCGATGAGGCCGAACCCGGATGAACTCTCGCACAGTACGCGGGGTTCCACTGACTTTACGGCAATTCAAAATATGAATCACAGTTGCGCCATGTAGCAACTAGCCAATCAAAACACACAGAAGCTTTCACACATGATTAAAACACATTTCCGGGTTTTAAGGGAACGAGACGCGGACCGACCGCCGCGTCGCACCAAGCCATACGAATACATTATAAAGTATACAAAGATTGTGTTTTACAACAATACTATATTTATAATTTATAATGTACCTGCGGATGAAAAAGTTGAAGCTTGTGGCCAAAATGTGACCGAAGCGAGCAAGCCTCGTTTAAAATATCCACACTTTCGCTTTTATTCTCACCCACATCCTCTTTCTGTAGCAACCTGATTCTTCTCTAACGATTAATATATCTTTTAATTGTTTAATAAATGTGATTAAGTACAATATACTGTATGTCCAGCACAGAACGACTCATTGTTCTGGGTGTCCATATATCCTATCGTTCAATTGCGCGGGGTTGACTTACCAATTCTGATGGGTTTTTTTTTGAAGGTTTTTATTTTATTTTTATTTTTTTTGCGATGGTCCGGTCTATGATCCCAAAACACTTCAAAAATCATTTCAAACTCATCTTTCAACACTACCCTTAAATATAAGTGGCTTACAGATGATGACGATGATGAGAAAAAAAAATGCTCGGAAATGCGCAAATTCATACCCAAGCGACAAAGACTCACCCTAACTTCCACCAACAACCCAAGCGAAACTTAGTTCCTCCCCGACAATCAAAGCTTGTCTCTCAGTTGAGATGTGTCGCGTCAACACACTTCCTTGACACCAATTCCTATTAAGAAAGCCCTTTGATGTGTGTTCCAGAAAGAGTGCAAAATAATATATATATATATATATATATATATATATATATATATATATATATATATATATATATAAGCAAAAGTTTTCGATGACTAGCTAGGGATAGAAAAAAGAAAAATCTGTGACTTTATGAATCGTAAAGCCACAAATACATGATTAATGTACCCTTGTGTATGAGGGTTCAAAATTTGATGCAAGTAATACGTCTCTGCTACTGTAGTAAATTTACACTTCTCTTTTACATTGCAAACAAAAGCACGACGACAGCGAGTGCTCGGTTCATGATGCTCCTGACCTACAAGGTTTCAAGGTTACGAAAGTCACGCAATGAACTAGTTTGCGCAGCAGCGTAAGAGTACCTGACCACACGGCACATGAAGGCACGGTCATTAACCGTCCCATATATTGTTTTTAATTTGACTGGTTTTATATTCTTGGCCTATAAGTGTTTTGTTATACAACTATTTACAGTAATTAATGACTGTGCTACTGTGCAAGCATAGGCTAGTGATACAGAGTGTGGATGTGTTCTGACTAATACGGGTTACATCACTGCCGCTGGAATGGAATTTAACCGAGGAAACGCTGCATGTATACTTTAGCATATAGTTCCATTTCCTGTTCAAGAGTTGTCATCACATATATATATATATTTTTTTTTTTTAAATCCCCAATATAGATGAACCCCTCCTATACCCTTTAAACACACTGAAGCTTATTAAAACACTTTTTAATTGTGTTTTAAACGTGTGAACACAAAAATTACAAGCATAAACTGTATAGAGCACATACTGTATGTATTGGCGTGTCCTTTAAGAGGCTGGCCCTGGTGGGGAGGCATGACGTCGGCGTGTGAGTGGCTGGACGTGAGCTGCGGCTGACAGCAGCTCCCGTGTGAATAGATGGCTGAAAAGTACATTCTTACGATGGCTCTTCTTTACAACGTGGGGGCAATACAGTAAGTAAATATACAGTAAAATCCCATGGCTATAAACCGCAGATTTCTACCACATAGCAAGGATTTCTGGGACAGATACATTCCACGGGGGGAAAAAAAAAAAAAAGCAATAAAGTGAGGGCGCAAACAAATAGGAACACTGTATTTATAAGGAGAATTTTAAAAATACAAAAAAATCACGCTTGCTATTTTAATCATTTAAGTCTTCTGGATTTTTCAAGCCCATTTTTCTCGAATTTCCAAGCTGTTAGCCGGCAAAGCGTACATGAAGAAGCTCTTAAGAGCACAGGTAGCCCACCTGACATATTCATCACTGGCTGCACGGCACGATGGACCGTCGGCTAACGCTTCCGTATGAATATTTATCTGAAGAGGGCTGGCGTCGGAACAGATGAGCACGCACGGGGGGGGGGAGTGAGCGAGCCATCCATCTCCCTCACTCGCCATCCGTTACTTTTTTCTTCTGCAATCACCATTTCAATACCCCACCCTCCTCCTGCGGGCTTCCCTGATATCACCCAGTCTATTGCTCTTCCCCTGCCAACCACCACCACCCTCTTCTTCCTCTTTCCAATCACCACCACCGGGCTGATATATGTACACTAAAGGATGGATGGAGCGGGGCATAGGGGGGGCGGGGGGGAGTGTGTGATTAATGTCTTTGAGAAAAAGATAAATAATCACAGGAGACTGGGGGCTGGTAGTTGGCCTTAGGGGAGCAAATATGGAGAGTTTTATGGCTGTGGGAGGAGGAGAGGAGTACGGCGACAGCAGATCCATTCAAGTATATTAGCCTCCTCCTCCCACACACACACACACACACACGCACATACAATAACCTCAGCATCCATTCTATTGCGCTACTGTCTTTCATCATCAGCAATGAATCCCGTCCCTGTGACAGCGCGCACACACACTCGGATAAACACTTTTTTTCAGGCCACTGTATATGTGTGTGTGATGGGCCAATACATGTGCTGTGTGATGTGGCTGACAGCCCCCTCCACTACCACCCCCACCCCCCTTCTTTTTCTCTACCCCATGCTGCCCTGCTTTTAAGCCCCTCATCCTCCAGTGGCTGCCTGTCCCCTGGAGTAGATTGCATCTTTTATTTATCATTTTTTTCTTCCTCCCCTCCTCCGTGGCTTTCTTTTCTACCACCAACCACACTACATCCCTCACCCGCTTGCAATAAAAAATAAATAAATAAATAAAATAAAAACTGGAGCGAAAATTGCAATCAGCATAACACGCCGTCGTCCTCCTGCTGCGTGCTCGCCTGTCATCCTTGCCTCTGTTGTGAGCGGATGAGACTGACAGCCCGTGCAGACGAGGACGCAAACCCATGCGTGGACCCCCACCCCGCAGCCTACCCTCTTCTTCTCTCTCTCTCACACACACACACACACACACACATACACACACACACTTATAGACAAAGGACAGGCATGGTAACCAATTACACTATTAATTGATTGTTGAGAATGATTCCGATTGATTGCGGGTACATCGCGTCTTGAAGCAATTGACACAAAACGGATGGCTAAACTCGGCGGATGACGTCAGCTATGGGCAGCGAGGTTCTATCCACGCAAAGAGGCGTGGAAACAGGAGTTCAGAACATTCAGAAAGTGCTCCCATCTCAGGATGGACATCTGACGAGGTGTCGTGGATGGACTGTTGTGAAAATTACTGATCAACTAGTCCATTAATTGTCTTTTTTTTAATGTCTTTAGATGTTCTGAACTTCTGATTCCATGCCAGTGCTCCATTGACCAGAATGCAGCACAGAGTCATTCTGCCAAAATGGAGGTCCTTGTTGCTCAACTTCCGATAGCTGAAGTCACGGTCGTCTTCTTCCGCTTCGGGCAGCGGGGGTACATCCACACGGACTGGCATTGGAAACAGGAGTTCAGAACATTCAAAGAGAGATTTCCCATACAATGATTGACATTTGGAGAACTATCCTTAATTCTGCCTTCAATCGGGTCCTAAAACCCCAACCCTGGAGTGTGAGCGCCCAATACGAGTGTAATAGTGGGGAATCTGGTAAACAGGCCAGCGACGGAGGAGAGGAGAAGAGGAGAGGAGTAGGAAGGCTGCCCGCCTGTCTGCCTGCCTGCTCCATGGCTACTATTGTGCACTGCACATTCTCCAAGCCCACAAGAGCTCCAGCCATCTCCGCACGCAGATTCTTTGGAGGCACAGCGAGCCAAGAAGGAGGAGGAGGAGGAGGAGGAGGAAGATCATGCATAAAATCTTGTTTGCGGGATGCGTTCAGATTCAGATGAACCAGGGGAGGGTAATGGGATTAGAATCCTGAACGGCTTCCAAGGGTGTGGAGTGGAATTGACAGCTCCGAGTCCAACGCGCTTGGTGAAATATGATGGGGGGCTGGGGGGGGGGGGGTTGCTTTGCCCACATTTCCCACTCCCTCGTCATAAAACTAGGTGAATCATTTGCATCCAGCAGCCACATACGTCCTGGCATTGACACACAAGAGAAAGACAGAAAGGCTCTTCGGCAACCAAAATAGAAGCACTGTGGCTTTAAATCGCCCTAGCCCTCCCACCCTCTTCTTTTCTAAATATTGTCTATTTAGCCAGCGGTGAAAAGATATAGGGGTGCTTTTGTCTGTGGATCGGTTGGTGCTGGTGGGGGGAGAGCTGCAAAGGCAGAAAAATAGGAACAAAGTGCTATATAAGCTTCCAAAGGGGGGGCTCCGGGCAAAGGAGAAGTGGGCTACTATTACGTGGAAATACCCGGCATTGTTTACACTGGAATAGAAAGAAGAAAAAAAAAAGTCTGGCACTGGTGCTGATTGGCACTCACCGACTTGCAGTACGTTGTCCACCCAGCCGCCCTCCAGCAGAGTGACACCTCGCAAGAAAGGCAGCTGGGTCTCGTCGTTATTGTCCCCGCTAGTTCCACTCTCCTCGGCCCCGGCGTTGAACGACGAGTACATGCAGATCTCCTTCTCGCTCCGCGGGAACGACCAGTATACGATCCGGCGCTGGACGGGCTCCGGGATCCGCTCGAAGCGCTCCTCCACCCGCTGGAAGGGCCACTTCTCGGCCACTCGGCGCGCCGCGATATCAAGCAGCGACTCCGGGTTGTGCGTCTTTCCGCTCTGCCCCGCGACGGAGCCCGAACCGCCGCCGCCGCACAGAGCTCCTCCAGCCCGCTGCCCCTGCCTACACGCCGGGTTGTAGCCGGGCCGGCAGCAGAGCCGCTTGGCTGGAGGCTGCTGGACTCGCTCGGCCATGTTCGCACCGCTTCCGACCTGCCTCGCCGAGCCTCTCCGATCATATAAACCGGACAAGGAAGAGAAAAGGGGCACTCGCGCGCCGATTGTTTGCCCTACATGGGCAGGCGAGCCTTATTTGTCGATGTGGGCGGAGTCCACGTGTCGTCACAGAGGACTTTGTGTGCGGCTGGGCGTGGCCACGAAGGTGGGGGTGCTGCTATAAAAGGAAGCGGAGGCGGAATTCCCGAACGTCGGCAAATCCTTTGTGAAGCCGTCGGGGCGCGCGAGGGCGGAGCCCCGACGGCCGACGGGCTCTTTTGAAGTTTTGCCTTCTTGTTGGAGTTTAAAGGCGGGGGCTTAATCCAGAGGCGGTCTCGGCGGTTCCCAGCGGGCCCAAAGGGGGGCGAGAAAGCCCACTTTTTTCTCCCCTTTCATATTTTCTCCTCCAGTGGAGCTGGAGCTGCAGAAACAACATGATGCTTGTTTTTCGAGACCTCGCTCCTCCCAAAAAGATGACTTTTAGCTGTTAAAACAGACAAAGAGACAGGCTGGTCAAAGTTAGTGAGGTGGACATGCAGTGGCGGTTCTAGACAGTTTTGCCAGAGGTGGCTGAAGTTTCAGTTGTGGGGGCAGAGGTTATTTTATAGTTTTCTCATCAATATTATTTATTTCTTTAAAAAAAAAATTCTTTGTTCTTTTTGTTTTTCTTTTTGGGGGGCGGGTCAATCCCGAAAACACTTATTGTGGGTTTATCCCCTCTTATTCCAAAAACAATTTTAAATGCATTAATTATCCGCGGATTTTTGGTATTTCACGGTCCGGCCCCACGAATAGCGGGGGTTCACTGTACTTCATTGTTGGGGTCCCCTGTCAGACAGAACCCCCTGTTCGACACCCCTGCTTGTCCTTATTAGGGTGACGGTCTAAACTGGCTTTGGGCAAGCGATGGGGGGCGAATAAATTTGAGACTGTTTACATGTGGGCAGGTGCTGCTGTTTTGGTTTGTAACAGTTCAAATTCAAATTCTATAACGTGTGTGAACAAAAGCGTCAATGAACTGAATTAATAACACAATGTTGGTTTTTTTCTTTTTATTCTGATGGTAAAAGGGAGCCATCTATTTGTCGGACCGGGCCTCATCTTTAGGTGCTGCTGTTTTGGTTAGCAACAGCGTTCAACTGTGCTTAGCAGTTAACTCTTTAATGTTCATGAGTAAACAATAGCGTTTAAGAACTGAAGTAGTAACATTTACTATCTGCTTTTTCTCCCTGATGAAAGGGAGCAATTTATTTGAGGAAGGCATTTATTTTTCAGATGCAGACTTTACTAAAGGCATTGTATTAGTATTTTTTTCTTATAGCGCATTTTTTACCTCCCCGGAAAAATGTCTGCTGTTTCTCAGTGTCTGGCCACATGATTACTTTCCCCTAACAGTCATTAAAAAATAGTGGAGGTGGACGGATACAAAATGGTGGTACAGTCATTTGGCGTGCCCACCTTCCTGTGTGTGTTCCTATAGCTCCACTGCGACAAGGAAGCGAGGCCAGCCTCTGCGGGTGTTAGTTCGTGGTTACATCGCCCGCCCCCGGGCTCCCCACCACTGACGAGACGCACAGAAAGTACCGTAACAATTAAAACAATTTAACAAAATGGCCACCAGATCGCCGGCGTGCTCCTTAATTGTCTATAAAAGCCAGCCAAAAGTATGCTTGTAAATCTGAAATGCTAGCACCGTGTTCTCAGCTGCCCCCGTCGCGACTTTTGCAAGGGGGGGGGGGGGGGGACTAAAAAGGCTGCCCTTTGAACCGCGTTGAAAGCGATCCATGCCGTATGGAGCCAGCAGATGTGGTCTAACCTGATTTGGTTTCAATACTTCCCCACAGGAAGTTCACAAAGCCAGGAGGTCCTGCTTTGTTATGTTAGTCATCTTTCTCAGAAGGCCAACAGAGCCTTTTTGGCTCCCTTTCTTCTTGCAGACGGGAGTTATTGCTTTATAATTTGCAGGATTGTTCAAACTGAACATTTACTGGTGATCACATTTTTGCCCTAATGAAAGCCAGGTGTCAGATGTTTTTTTTTTTTTAAAAGGTTACATGTGTTTCACAGTGTGACTCCTCAAATAGCGGTGTGCGCTCCAATGCAGCCCGTGACTCTATTAATACCCACTCACCTAAACGCCTAATTTTTTCCCTGCCATTAAAAATGAAAAAAATAAATTATAATAATAAAATTAAAATGTGGAACCATGGGTTAAGTTGAATTACTGACAATATGTGTATATATAAATTTCTAATACATTGAATTGACAAAATAAAATATTGTTTTTTATTAACAGAAATAATTACTTAAGTAATTAATGTTATGCATACATAATTTGTATTTAATGACAATTTAAAAAAACAACTATTGTTGTTGAAATTAATAAAATGTTTTGTATTAAACCAAAAATTACATAACATTTTGATTAAACAAGAAATACATGTAATTTATTGAATATTATTTAACGCGGCAAAGCATTTATTATTTAATTTGGTTTGTTTGGATTCTAAACTATAAATTTAGATTTTCACTAAACACAAAATACGACATTTAAATTATTACATAATATGTAATACATATAAATGTTCTATTTACAGTATAAACAAAAATCTATTGTGATTTTTTTTTTTTAATTAATAAAACGAATATTCTGGATTGAAATACAAAAAGTTAAATGTAATCTGCTTTATTAAATTAACTATAGCCACGTGCCAAGCGGTACATTGGGCATTTCCGCTGTGGGATGCAATGCGACACAGTGCGACATCACAGCAGTATCACAGCGTGTTCCTCGAATTGATCCAAGACAAAGGATACATTGTACAGTGATGTCAAGTTTAGTTGTTGTCTTTTTTTTTTTTTTTTTTTTTTTTTTTAATAACAACTCATCTCATGAGGCCTGTGTGAAAAACAAACTTCTCAAATAAATGGCTGGTACTCTCTGCAGTTGAGTAAATAAACTACCTGTGATCATTATTTGAGAAAGTGCAATTAATATGCCTCCGTAGTGAAGCCTGACTAGATTACATTTCATACTAATGTTTGCGTTAATTGTGGTTGGATTCTGAGTTACGCACCATAAACAATATTTACCTTTATAACGTACAGTGTACTGTATCTATATTAGAGTGCCTTTATATTTTGTGTGTATGTTCTTTAGGCATACTCTATATTGATTATAATGTTCACTATCCATATTTTAACAGTCTTCTGGCTTAAAGTCATTATTAGTAAGTGATAACCCCAACTCAACTCAACCAGTGCGTTTTTTTCCCCGTTTTTTTTAATTAAACAGCCAATTATGTTTATAAACGTGGAAATATACCATAATACATTCATTTGTAGCAGTCCACATTATTTATGCATTATCCGCGACATTCTAACCTAAAACTCTGAACCAGTTTTGGATCCAATATCGTAAAGAACTACAAATCCCAGTTAACCATATATTACGTCACATCCGCTACAGCCCTGCATCCGGAAAAAGGAAAAGAAATTGGAAAGGGATAGAAATACAAAAATAAATAAATAAATCACCGCATACTGGTAAGTATCTGTAGAAATTAGTTCGTCGCGTGCATGGGGGGAAAAAAACATAGCTTACCTTTTAAAATCCACATTAGTTTTGTTTGTCGAGCTTCTCGTTTTTGATTCAAGTCGGGCTGTTATCCGTACGGGTTAGCCGATGATGCTAAAATGTCGCTCAAATCCCTCACGGAGCCCTCCAAACTTCACGTATATTACTAACGACAGATGAATAAAAACGAGTCGTGCTATTTTTCAGGACGTCGAGCTATTTTTTTCGTTCGTTTTGAATGATGAACAAGTAGCGAGCATCAAATTACTAGTTATTCGAAAGGTGTGACGTTCGGTGCACTCACTCATATCAGCGAGTATACGTTATTTACGTCTGTTTTAGCTCGAATTTGTGCTGTGGTGTCTCAAATTCAAACTGGGGGAATCTTAGCGTGGCAGCACATTGGAGTGGTGGTTAGCAGGTCTGCCTCACATTTCGGAAGTTTGCCGTTCGAATCTCCGGCTTCCTCCCCACATTAAATAAACACGCAGGTTGGGTTGGAGAGAAATGCTCAAGTACAAAAGTGTGGATTATATGCGACACCCGTTTTGATAACTTGGTACAACCAAGGCAAAAACAGACCGAATTGTTTCACCCTTTTATTAACTTGCATAGTACTTAGTTCAGGCTTTGAAGGCTATCAAAACAACCCATCCCCATAGCTTTGCTAATATAATCCAAACTGAATAATAATAATAAAAAAAACAATCGGTGCAGGTTGAAAAAAAGTAACAAGCCAGTTTTGACAGAGTGTAAAGTACACATTTATTATCAAATGTCAGGAGTACAAGTAGAAAGTTGTCAGAAAAACATGAGTACTGATACCTGCAATAACTGTACCATAACAATGTACAGTGAACCCTTATTGCAGGGACTACGTTCTTAACCCACCTGCAATAAAATTCATGACAGCCCAAAAAAATTTTTTTTTAAAAAGTTTTACTCCAACAACTTTGTATTCCTTAGCGCCTGTTGCACAGTTCTTCAAATAAGAGGCAAAGCGTGCTTGCTTAAATCTGCTTGTCACTCCCAGTTAAAGCCGAATGTAAAACTGACACAAAACACAAGATAATTAAATGTTGTATATTTAAACACCAAAATGTTCAACCAAACAATATAATTTCATTGTAATGCAAGTCCGCTAGCTTAATGCTAATATGAGGAGAAACCACATTGATGAGCTAACAGAAATTAACATACATGTTAAGGTAATTGTAAGGGCATTTTCACACTGCACTTGGTTTTTATTTTGGTATTCACCGCAGGGCAGCACGCAAGAGCATCAGCGCCCTGGTGCAAGCTTGCCCATATTTGGAAGTGCTTGGGTAGCAGCCTACTAGGCAGTAACAGGGAGGCTTTTACCGCTGGTTGATCTGTTGCCGTTAGCACGCCGAAATCACTTCGCCAATCCCTCTCCTATTGGAATGCGCCTTCTGATGTCACCGCAACGCCACTCACAAGTTGAACATTTTTCAACTTGAGGGCACGTCGCAGCGAATACTCAATTTGCGCGTCACATTGCGACCCAACACGGCGTTCCTTCCTCGCAGCACATAAACAATGAATGGGTTTGTAGACGGCATGTTGCTAGGTGCAGTGTGAAAAGGCCTTTATCCGTCAAGCTGCTACTTTAAGACACAGCGAGCATACAATAACCAGAGGCATATATTCTCTGTGCTCTGTGGAAATGACAATTACTGGAGCTCAGTTGGGGACCTTCTCTGCCAGGACTCAGTTGTGGTACTACACTGAAGGCACTCAACTAAATTCAAACTTGCCTGTATACTGCAGAAATCCATGATATATTTAGGGAACACTATCTGTACTTCATCACTTTCCACCACTGTATAGTTTTACAATCTACGGCATAAACAGCGATATCCCCCGCCCAACTTGTCATCCAACCACTATAATATGTTTTCCGTCATTTCCCAGCACCATGATTGACCTGCGAGCATGGGCCCAGTACGTAGTGGAGTGGGCCGCCAAGGACCCCAAAGACTTCCTGATCACCGTGCTGATGGCGCTCACGCCTCTCTTCATCGCCTGCGCGCTGCTGTCGTGGAAACTGGCCAAGATGATCGAGGCGCGTGAGAAGGAACAGAAGAAGAAGCAGCGGCGTCAGGAGAACCTGGCCAAGGTGAAGAGGAGCTAGAAAGATTGCTGTGTGGAGATTGAAGGTTTTTTGAAAAAAAAAAAAAAAAAAAAAAAAAAGGACAGGGACACACGTAGTGCCACCACCCCTTTCCTTGACCACCAGCACAGACCCTCTAGGGTCGGAGCAGGGGACACTTGCCCCCACCGGTCAAACAGTACCGAGACGGACATTCACGTCGGACTTCCCTCAGCAAGAGTCTGTTTGAGATTTTTAACAAGCTTCTAATTATGTGTAGCTTTTGCCACCCATTGCATTCCATCGTTAACATCACTGTTCTGTTCAGTTATGAAATGAAGCCCTTCTGTATCTAACAGATTTCTTTGTAATCAATAAAGTTTTCATGGTTGCTTTCAAGAAAAAGGCCCCTTTTTTTGTTTGTAACAGAAAATGTACGTTTCTAAAAATCCAAGCCAGAGTGTTACTGAACTGAAGATGGAGGGAGGCCTTACTAGCCAATATTCGCAGTATATTAACATTTTTATCAAATAGACTTAGATACTATGAAACATGTTGGAATAGAGATCTGGGTTTGAATCTTGGCTCTGGCCCTCCTACGGAGTTTGCAAGTTATGTTCTGCAGGAGGAGGGTATCTGTAAAGCTGTAAAACTACTGATTCCAATTAGAAATGTTCCAGCTCGTTTCAAGGTCTGTGCTTTAACATGCTTCCTGTGTGAAGTTCTCCCCGTTCTTCTGCTGGTTTTCTCTGGGTACTGTGGCTTCCATCCACATTCCCCCTTGAGTGACCTTTGGTCACATTTACTGAAGGAGAAGTGGCCTTAAGAAATAGATACTGTACTCTTTAATACTGTGCTGGGAACTCATTTACAAGATGTAGTAATAATCCACACTTCAATGAATCAGAGAGATTATTTCCATTTTGGTGCTGCTGTTTCAGTTTAAATGGACCGTTAATGCTTTGAAGTCAGTGTGTGAATAATATCCCGTACCAATTTATGTATTGAGATTTTTGTGACAAGGTAAGATTAAACTCCTCTTGGCATTGTCATACACGTTAAATAGACTAACCTGCCACTTCATTAGCAGCATAATCAAACAGATCCAACACAACAGCTGTATGAAAACCATCAGCCATTCTATTGGACCGCATTATATGGCCAAGTAGTCTCAGTCCATGCCGCCGTCTCTTTAGGCTTCCTATTTGGAATTGGGGCGCCAGGAGCCCGGCTGGAAGGTGTTGGCAGTGCTGGTGGGCTCCTCGCTAAACTCCCGCTTGCCAAAGCTGGTGGCGGCCGCATGGCCAGCGGCCAGAGTGCTGGACGGCGTCGCCACCAGGCCTTCCTTGTTTTCCTTCGCTTTCAGGGCCAAGTCTTTCTCCTCCACATCCCTGGCCTTCAGCTTGATCTGCTCCCTGTAGGCCTCGTTCTTCGCCAGCTCCTGTGTAAATGCACATGGAACATTATTTGGTGAATAACTGACACAAATTGTGTACACTGTGGGCGTATCCGCTGAATGCGCTCAAACTGTCAATCAAATACCACTACTACAACCTGGAAAAGGATGCTACATTGTCCTACCCGACCTACCTGAGAATCAACCTTGTACCGCTAATTCTGTGGTAGAATGGTAGTTTTCCCCCACCCTCCCATTTATGTTATCAAAAGGTATTAGTCTAGCGTAATGTAACGTTAGCCACTTAAAGCTAGGCTTTAAAAAACAACTAACAAAAAAACTGCAAACATATTTTGTCCCTTTATCCGATAGATCAGGCATCAGGGTCCCCCTCCCTCTTGGTGGAAGCATATTACTAAGCAGAGGAAAAGAAAGTACAGTAGCGGCAAGGGAAATTGAAAATAACAATATAAACGATATAGGGTGTTATCGTACGATAGCTGTTTTTATATCACGCTACGATATATAATGTTATATCACACTGCTCTAGCATTGAGAGATGGCAAGGGATTGGTGGATGGTGAGTGATAGAGAGAGAGATTTTTAGATAGCATCTGCTCACATGTAATAAATAATAAATAAAAGTAGAGGAGAATCAAAGTGGCGCTGCCAGGTACAAACGCGCATGAAGCAGGACGTTACAATGAGTAAAACGTCTAATTGTCCACGCTTGGAAAGGCCAGCTCAACTGACATTCCTGCTGTAAATCCACACCGTCCCTCCCTCACCGCCACCACTTGAGCCATGTCATAAAAAGGCCGTGCCGACTGGGCTGCTGCTACGGCGCGCTGGCCTGGAAAAGCGAGCGGCGCGGCCAGAAAAGCGATACTTTGGGGGGAGAACGGAGACAAAACATACCAAGCTGCTTTTCCAGCCTGTTAATGACAGGATTTAATCCAATCAATTTATGTCGGACTTGGACTGGGAAGAGAGAGGGGTGACAAGGGGGTTTAGGGTAAATGTGCTGGGAGTGATGGCTTGGCCGGTCCAGCTGTCGACGAGCGGACACAAGGAAAAGAAAATTGGAATAGAATGTTCTGGCACGGCGGTGGTTAGGGATGGCACAGGCCCGCTGGCAATGAGAGACGACACAACGAGTAAGCGAGGGATTTCCTATATGGAGCCACATTTCGTTGCAGGACCCAAACCGTTTCCAGCATTCTCGCATTTAAAGAGCAATTAAAACCCAGAGAGAACAACACTGGGGAGGGGAAGAAAGAAAGGACCATCCTTCAGCATTCCCATCTCGGAGAGCCAGGAATAAAATTTGAAAAAAGCCCAAACAACCCAGGCAGGTGTCTGCTTTAACCATCCATCCATCCATCCATCCATCCATCCATCCATTTTCAATACCGCTCATCTTCATTAGGGTGGCAGATGAGTGAGAGCTTATCCTCGCTGATTTACGGTAATAGGCGAGGCACACCCTGGACTGGTCGTCAGCAAATCGCAGGGCACACAGAGAAAACAACCATTCACAATGACACCTATGGACAATTTGGAGTGCTGCTTTAACCAGAGGTGGGTAAAGTACTCACACTATGGACTTAAGATACTTGGGTAAAAAAATACAAAATTAGAAGTACAGTGGAACCTTGATTTAATGGACTTCGGATTTAACGGACACAAAATAGTGCACAGTTGGAACTCAAAATCACCCCTTTCATGTACCAGTGAGTTAAGTTTGGATATATTTTAAAAGTTTTCAAACATTTAACAGTTTTTTTTATGTTTAGTTACAATCATTTTTTCTGTACTGGGTGTTTTTAGCCCACAAAAAAAGTACAAAAATTATAATTTTGTACTGCACTGGTGTTTTTAGGCCAAAAAAGGGCTTCAATTTAACGAGCAATCTGATTTAACGAACGATCCATCCCCCCTATTAGTCCCTTAAATCGAGCTTCCACTGTACAGATTCAACTCCTGTACTTAGTTAAAAGTACAAAAAAAATTATGCTGTTTTTATTGCTCCGTGGTTCACATTCCTCCATTTCCCTTTAATTGTTCTCTTTATAAGAGACCCCAAGCTCACAATCAATAAAGACAGTGGTTGGCTTTACCTCTATTTACATCTTTTAATACGTTGTGTCGTCATCCGCAGATGTTGGAAAAAAATAACAAGCCCATTTTGACAAAGTATTAAAGTGTACAGATATCTGTTTTCATATGTAGTAAAAGTTAAAAAAAATAAATAAATCAGAAAATGTAAAGTACAGATACCTGAAAAAAATCTTCTCCACTGCAGTCATGATGTATTTGTACAATCGTTACTTCCCACCACTGGCTTTAATTAGAACATGGTGTTTATTTTAATGCAGCTCCCAAAAGTTCCTCGTTAGAGAGCGAAAGAGAGAAAACAAATCAAAAGCCTCTCCTTCCCTTGAAAGCCCACCCCCAAGAGTCCAAGCATCATCACAGCTGGGAGGCTGCTGCTGCTGCTAGGCGCTGGTGGTGGGTGTAAGTGGGTGGGTGGTGGGGAAAACGTACCTCAACGGAGGGAGGCTCCTTCCGTCTACCTCGAATCCAAGCTGCAGGAGTGAAGAAAAAAAAAAAAAAAAAAAAAAAAAACAGTGAGAAGACCCACACAAACAAAACTAGCAGTCATACTTCAAAGCAACAGCAGACTTTTTTTTTTTTAAGGTGTTGCAACTTTTTGTTGGTCAACTTGGTCTTATCTGGAGTTCTCGTAGGTCCAGTGCTCCTGAAATCGGACCATTTCCACTGCAAATGTCTGGGGGGAAACAAAAGGGACTCCAGAGTCTGAGCTACTATTGCGCTAGTACTACGTCAGCAAATCTGACAGGGCCTCAATTTACAATGGATTGACTATGCCTTTTGCAACACCCAACCATGTCACAAAGGTTGAACACTATAGAACTTTTCAAAATGTTTGTAAATAATGGCTGCCAGGGTTCTTCCAGGTGGCAGAAAATGATTGACGAGCACTGACTTGAACGTAAAATGATGCCAAAAACTTGTTGTGTTTGGGGTTGCATCACCGGCTATACCCCAAACAGTTTTTGTATTATTCTTTTTTGCTTTAAAAGGGAAACCAAAAATAAACAGTCGGAAACTGTGGGTCAGGAGGATACATTGAGTGGATGCCGTAAATGGTTATACAGAGGCGCTCGAAATACTGCTGCACAGAAGCAGAGTAGCTGCTGAGTTTGAGCCACCACCATGCATAATGTTAGCAAATCTTACTAGAACAAAGTTCAGCGAGCATGAACACATAAACTTTGTGTGTTTTGCTTTTTGTGAATAACTGGCAAAGCGTACTCTTGCTTGACCACAAAAGTCCAAATACTCTTGGATAGACAATTCGTAATTCAAATGTTTGAGATAAGACTTTGGAAAATCTCTCGGGACATTAGTTCAGTGAACAGCAACGCATTAACTCTTGGCTTTTTCTTTGGCTATTTTTGCAACGCCTATTCCAGAAGATGGACCACCCTCATGAATAACAGCATGTGAGACATCAACGTATCTCACGAAAGCTCAGCTTAGCAGGCATTAATGATTAACTGCGAAAATTGTTGTTTACCTATGTTAGTCGCGAGTAACAGGGACAGAGCCCTGAAACAAATAGCAAAAATTTGTGAGGAATTGGCACCCTCCCCAAAAAGGTTTATAATTGCCTATTCATTCTACAAGATGTCGGCAAGTCTCGGCGCCTTTTGCACAATGGTCAATATTGCTATATTAGTCATTCAAACTGCTCTAATTGCTAGAGGACTCTGCATCTTTTTGCACAATTGTCAAAAAAAATAATAATACAAAATTGTACCGGCATAACCAGATTATTAGCAACCTTTTTATTGCTCAGCGACTGTTTTTCTCAATGTCTTTATGTCTCAAAAGTATTCTCTGTCAACTGTCTGTTGTCGTACTACAGCTACAAATACCCGAGACACATTTTTTTGTCTTTTTTTGGACATACTTGGCAAAATAAAGATGACCATAATTGTAATTCTGATTCTGATATGGCCTGACTAAATGAATCACTTTAACATGGGTCCTTAGGCAGGTTTTTCCATGAATAACAGAGGATAGGTTATCCTCCCCCCGCCCCCCAAAAAAATCAGAAAATAGGTGAATTTGTGAATCCCCACTATGCGGGGGAACACTGTGGTGAAGTACATTTGTACAGTAAATATTTCTATATTATGCTCAGTGAGCGATAGAGCAGGGAACAGTTCAACCAACCAGTTGGCTTACTGAGAGTAGGGCCCAACTCATTAAATCGGCCGGATTCATCAGCCGATAGTAGTCCTTTTAAAATCAGAGGATTATTATTTTCTTTTTTAAACACATGAACACATTACAACATAAGACAACATAATGACATTCAAACAAACGACAATACCATGTTTTGGCTAAGTTTCAACACGTATATCTTTTAAATTAATCGGACGATTAATTGGTTATCGGAATTGTATTCTGCCAAATATCGGCATCGGCCTAAAAAAACCAAAAAAAAAACATATGGGTCGGGCCGTAACCGAGATTCCTGGAAGAGAACGGGTGGATCCACTCTGATCTCGGAATTTGAAAGCATGCACATTCTGTCATTTCCGATAAGTACCTTTGTCCTTCTTTCTCCTGCCTGTCTGTCATCTCCCCCCCACCTTTTTTTTTTTTTTTTTTTTTAAAGAAGCTCTATTTTGGCTGAGCTGGCTGCATAGCCTAGTAGGTTCAAGGAAGCCAAAGAGAGAGAGAGCGAGCAGCAAGAGAGAGATTCTCTAACTTCCTCCAGCTAGCGCGGGGGATTCTGGGCCCTCTTTTATCCCTTCTTATTTGCATGCTGATGAAAATGCATGAGGGATAGGGCGAAGCGGGATGAGGGGTTTAAGGTGGATAAAGCCAGCCTGAGACAGAGGGAACCGTTTGTATCCACTTGTAAGGAACATTCTTCTACCGGCGCGCTTGTATAATGCCGGCAGAAGGTGTCTGATTTAAAAAAGAAAAGAGAAAAAAAGAAAACGATACGTGCAATCCCAAACCCCATCTTGCAATGCGAGGATGGAATTAGAACAGGAAAAACACCGGCGAAGGCCTCGGTTCGATGCTTAGAGAGGGACGGACACTCACCGTCCCACTCGATGGGTATGCTGCCTTCCATAGATTTGTACTCTGTGGGATTCGAGGCCTCCACCATCCTCTTGGGACGGACGAGTCTCCCTGGAACAAAAGGAGAGGGTGCACGAGATGATGCAAAGCGCTACAAACAAACAACAATGACGAGTCTCTCTCACACTCACACACACACACACACACACACATAGACAAGCCCCCCCTCCTTGCTCACACATATAAATACACGGAGGAATGACAGCGCTGTGACAGGCCATGGATGATTACCTCGTGGCCCCCGGGCCCTTCTCCTCAGATCTCGCTGAGTGGCTCCAAATCTGGGCTAAGCCTTTATGCAAATGAGGCTCCCTTTCACCCGACCAACCATGCCCCCCTCCCGACCGCCTTTCGCCGACCAGCTCTACCAATAGCGGCGCTGCGGCTAACAATGCCCTCCAAAATCAACATCAAGCCGCGCAGGAGACAAAAGAGGTCAGATATCACAGGGAACAGTAGGGGAGGAGGGGGCAGGCACGAGCCGTGTGGAATATTAAGTGCTCCTTTTCCCTATCTGTGTACGGCACGGGGCTCGCCAGCAGCAAGGCCGCCACCAATTATTTTGGTGGAAATCTGCTGATTAGACAAGTTTGGCTGGCACACAATGAGACAGAGATGGCGACGAAGAAGGAGGGTGGGTGGAGAGTGAGAGAATGAAAGCAAATGACGATGTGGCTTCATAAGGCGTGCAAGTGCTTTGTTTCCACAGATTCCCCCTCGCAGGTAGTCATTCCGGCTGCCCCCCGGATGAGAAAGGATGGGCTGGAGGAGGCGGTTATTGAGAGAGAGAGAGAGAGAGCGAGAGAGAGAGATGATGCATGGCAAAACATTGCTAGCAGGAGAGAAATGGACGGGCAAGGAAAACAACACGCTCCAAAACACAGACAATCTGTCAGGATTCCATCAGCACTCCGTCGGCAACTGACTGGATGCCAACTGATGGAATTAATGTTCGGATCGCTTCGGCGTGAGGATAAATAGAAGAGATGGAAGCGTTTAGCGCCGTTTCCACCAAGCAGTGTTGTTTGGTATGCATTTTCTTTTTATTTTTTTTTGCCTTTACATCACAGGCCGACTGAAGGCCTCCGGGCCACACCCCACCCTCTACGTCATATTATGCGGACCGTGAAAACCTGCCACCATTTTTTTGGGTTAGGGTTAGTGAGATTCATAACACTCCTACACTGAAGTCACATACTTTTTTTCCCCCGTCTGGAAGCAGTAGGGATTGTTCTACCAGCAGCCAATCAATCATATTGCTGCAGGGCGTGCCCTGCCTACAACGTGAGTGGGATTCCTAATAACGCTTCCTTGAGTTCAATTTGTTCCGTGACCACGTTGGTACATCAAATCACTTGTATCGCACCTTACCTTTTTCCAATGAAAATTTAAAATCTGCTAAAATTTTAAAGAAAAAAATAGCACACTCCAGTTTTGTATTGTATAAAAACATAGAATTATAACACAATTAAAGACAATGCAAATAATTAAACCCTTTTTTTAATGCTTTAATTCAATGGACATTATGCTGCTCCTTCTGGTGTGTGCACCTTAACCACCAGGGGGCAGTATAATATATACATAATATGTATATTATTATATCCGGCCCCCCCAAAGGCAGTCATAATTACGATGTGGCCTGCGATAAAGTTTGACTCTGCTGCTTTACATTACTGTAGGGTATCAAAATACCCAATCAGTAAGACTTTTTGGCACCCTTCCGTCCAGCATCGGTACAGTATGGTCACAAAGTAGAGCTAGACACAATGGAACAGTGAAACATCACTTCTGTTCTACAATACGAAGGGCACAAGAGAGCCTGTCCCATACTTAAGAGGGCTACGCACATACAGAGGAGTTTGTTTGAATGGCCAATTGTTGATAATGGAAAGACAGAATGATACTTTGATTAACATGCACTGTACTGCGTGAAATGTTTCGGGATAATTAAGTTTTGGATTACACGATGATGTGATTTTTACGGTATGCATATACCCACTTTATAAACCCTCAGATGATAGTATTCCCTTTCTATTGCAGCCCTATGGGGGGCACAAGTCAGTGCAAACTGTAGGCCGGTCCCAAGCCCGGATAAATGCAGATGGTTGCGTCAGGAAGGGCACCCGGCTTAAAACTTTGCCAAACAAATATGAGCGTTCATCCAAAGAATTCCATACCGGATCGGTCGTGGCCCGGGTTAACAACGTCCGCCACCGGCGCCGTCAACCTGCAGGGCGCCGTTGGAAATTCAGCTACTGTGGGTCGAAGTCAAAGAAGAAGAAGAGGTGGAAAGCGGGTTCTTTGGCAGAAAGAGAAGAGGAAAGCATTCCCTTTCCCTTTCTAAACCCACCCACGACGAAACCTAACTGTAAAATTTGGTTGTTGTACTAGCATCCTCTTAGCATGTTTACTGTTACGCTGCGAGAGAACAAAAGCCGTTTCTGTGCATATACGCTTCTGTAATTACGCCTTACGAGGTTGACGCTATACTTTATGTGGCCGCCTATATAGTAATGAGTCCAGTTAATTAGGCTAGCATTGCTTTGGTTCCCCTAGATTGTCACTTACAGGGCCTCACAGGCTCCACAGCTCCTCCTTGATACGCATGTCAGAGGAAGGAAATAAAAACATAAGAAACATTCTAGGATCCTCGTGCTCGCTAACATCAGATGTCTTCTGAGAAATTGTCCCCCCACCCCCACTCCCCTCCACGTTCACCGCCATGATTGCAGAACAAAAACAAGTGCCAGCAAACAAAAGGCTGCGGTCTCCAGGCGCGGCGAGCAAATACATTTAACAGGTATGCTAATTATAAACAGATCCAATCCATATTTGCATTGAGTGTGGGTGGCAGCGGTACAGAAATGGTACAATTATGACACAGCCCCCACACGCAACACGTTGCGCACCAGCTAATGCCGAACTAGTTCCCCATCTATGGCCATTATTTTCTCGGCTAGGTTGCATTCTCCCGTTCCGACATGGTTCTCCTTTTGTCTCGTTACTGTTGCACGCCTCTTCCCACTGGAGGTATTTATCCCCGGATTTGAATAACACATACAGTATGTACATATGTAGATACCGATCCTCCCAACACATATACATACTGGAGACGGGGGGTTTCGGGAGCTATACTGGTGCTCTGCTGGTAACCTCGCATCTAGGACAGCTGCAGAAAAACACGTGCCGTGGTTACACAACCGCGACTGGAAATGACAAGGAAACACAGCAGTTGTCAAAATTAACAAAATACTTCACAGTAGCTCGTTACTTAAGATAGCGAAGTTACGCAGAAATAACTGGAATTCTTAGCAAGTGTGTATTTGTAGGACAGTGTGTAATGTACAGTATATGCGTATTCAGTATCTATGTATGGGTGTCATATTGTGAGCATCACCTTTGCTCTGATTTCTTTAGTATTTCCTTTTAAATTTGATAGAAATACATCAATATGCACAGTAAGCCTAAATGTATGTGTATTGCGCAGCCTTTTAATTGGTGTCATAATTTGGAAACGTATACTGTATATTCATTATTAGAAGATGCCATATTGAGAGTGAAAAAAAACCCAGTGATGTCTTTTAGCATTTACATTTTTTTTAACAAAAAAAAAAAAAAGGTTGTCTAATTGAGTATAAGCCTAACTTCGGGGTATTTATAATTTGCCATTATCATTAATTATCATTTTATTCCCTAAAGTGCTTTTCAAAGATAATTTAAATGAAAAAAACTGTGATGACCTTTTTGCATGTATTTTTTTTGTTTTCTATCTTTCTAAAATGTATAAATCACATTTAAAAAATTTGGAAAATGGCGGCTGTGTCCCACTGGTTAGCACATTCGCATCACAGTTCAGAGGTCAAGGTTTCAAATCCGGGCTCTGGCTTTGCTATGTGATGTTTGAATGCTCTCCTGTGTGGGTTTTCCCTAGGTACTCTGATTTCCCATGTTCCCAAAACATGCATGCTAGGTCAACTGAAGACTAAATTGTCAGTATGTGCCCTACACGTGCTCCGCAATAGGCTGCCGACAAGTTCAGGGCGTACTCCGCCTCTCGCCCAAAGTCAGCTGGGATCGGCTCCAGCATACCTGGAAGCCAAGTGAGGATAAGCAGTACAGAGAATGGATGGATGGAAGATTGGATAAAATTAAATTGAACTGTGTTTTTGCTTAGCAAGTTCATTTCAATCTTTTTTTTTTAACTCCATTGATTTAAATAAAGATCATCTGTACTGTTCCAACTTATTGACAATTAGTTATTATTTTATTCCCTCATACTTAAATTGACTCAAATGAGTGTTTTGTTGAGCAGGTTTTCTCAATTACAAGTTGTTGGAAAACTTTGATGGCTTTTTTTGCATTTATTTCCTTTTTTTTTTTACCCCAGAATATTTGTAAGTTGGGGCACTCATCAGTCAAGGTACTGCTGTAAGAGTTATTGCTTAGTGAGTGACTGGGAGCTGGGAGCTACACTATTTATAGTGTTCCATTCCTTTTCAAACATTAGAACACATCATTACAACACAAATATTGTTGCACGGATGCTGCACTATATGCCCGAAAAGCGGGCTGCCATTAAAGGGTGACTTGGACCTGTTTTCATTGAATTGCTATAAAGGTCATAAAATCAAAGGACAAGCGGAGAAGGTGTTGCAAGCGTTCACGGCGTTGCTGTGTTGTTGTGTGGATTTCTTGAATAGCTTGCATGTGAATCACATTAAGTTGCTGGTTGACAAAAACCCCACATTTCCTGTACTTAAACTTTAATTAGAAAAGCTTTTACAACAATCTAATGGAGGGCTTTTATTTGGAATTAGATGAATGCAATAATATGATAGATATTGATCGTTATAGATTATATACTTGTATAAGTGAGCTGCATTACATTTACATATCATCATCTTGGTACGTTGTCCTGCCCTCTCCAAACCCAACCAATTGATGGTCGCTCCACAATAAATAACATTTTAGTTTCCTCTGTGCCCAAAGTGCCGGTTTATGTGGGAGTAAAAAAAGCATTGTGAATGCGTTTCTTTGTCCATTCGTATATTAGCAGGCCACTTCTGAGTTCATATAAATGATGTAAGACGACGAGACTGAACCATTTATAGCATAGTGTTTCTTCTTATTATCATGTCAACATTGTACATAAATCCTGTTAAAATCATCCATCCATTCATTTTCTATAGCTGATTAGGGTCACGGGTGAGCTGGAGCCTATCCCAGCTGACTTTGGGCGAGAGGAAGGGTACACCCTTGACAGGTTACCAGCCAATCGCATGGCACATAAAACCAGTTCAACTCATTTTACAGCAAGTTTTGTGAAGTTTTCTCTCTCTTCTATCACTGTAGGTGATGAAAATCCATTCATGCATTTTGCTTGACAAAGTTAGCTGATCTCTTTCTTGTTTTTCTTAAGATGGTGTGCCTACCCTGAAGTCCTCTGGTGCCCCTACCAAAGGAGGAAAACCTCTGTTTCCAGGTTTCCTCCGTTTTTTTTTTTGTTTTTTTTGGGAATAAAGTCATAGTAGGAGCATTGAGGTCCTCCTCTCCCTCAGAGAGAGAGAGAGAGGTGAGAGAGACATGAAGGGTGTTAGCAGCTCTTGATCTCAGCGGGACCCTTGTGACAGGTCTGCCTCCTCATCACTCACTAGGGGGAACCTACTTACCAATATGCACGCACACACATAGATGCACACACACAGGCTGGTGAACAGGCAGATTAACCTGAGGGACAGGAACGAGGGTGCTGCCTCTCACCGTGAAGGACAAACAGCAGCATTGCGTCGGGGAGGGAAAGAGGGGGCGGTGAGGTGGGGGGCTGGGGAGGGGCTCCGGCAGCTGTAGGAATGAAATCCCGCCGCATAAATATTCATGAGCCATCTCACCTGTCTGAGTACAACTCATCTGCGAGCCCGCAGGTGGGGGAGGGGAGCCAGGAAGGGAGGAGACTTAGGGGTGGGGCGGTGAAGGAGGCGAGATGGGGGTTGCCGGAGCAGCACCGCGGCGTGCCAAATCGAACGGCAGGCACGCCTTCGCTAGAATAAGACGCCGCGTGTGTGCTCTGAGGGGGCTGCTCTTTGAACCCTGGATACACCCTGCTAAACTCTATCACCTGCGCCAACTCACTCACTGTCTCTCACACATGCACACACAACCCCCAACTTGACGCATCATCTCCCAGGTGACTCCCGCCGGGGGGGGGACCTAACAGGTTTTTATTATTATTATTTTTTTTTTCCACCTCAATGTCGTGGCAGGCATCTCTCGACTGTCAAGCGCTCGCTCTTTTGATGGCACCCGCAGATGTCAGTGAAGGGGAAAACAACCCGACTGGAAACATCTGGAGCGAGAGGGATAAACAAATCACCTCCCGCCGACGGGTAGACCAACGCCTCGCCGGAGACGCACCTGACTAGCAGCGGGGTACAAGGCGGGGAAGCGGGCGAGTATTTCAAGTCTTCAAGTCGCAGCTCCCTTGAATAACACAGCTGCTTTTAGGCTAAGCATCGCACTCGTGTTTACAAAAAAACAATTACTGGGTTAGTTCAACTGAAACCATGGTTTTAAGATACTCTGGTACCTTTACTTACGGCTTTGTTTGTCAGTTTGTTCAGTAATCAAGCTCAAAATTAATTTGCCCATTTATTCATTTTCCCTATTGAAAATGAATTGAAATGCCATTAATCTATTCCAGCCTCGCCCCCAAACCAACTTTTTGTTCCATTTTCTTTGTAAAGAAAAATATCATTGAATTGGATAATACATAAAAGAAAATGTAACTGAGATCAACTGATTTTATTAAGTGTAATTACTGAACATAATAACGTAGTAATCGTGTGTTGGAGGTGTGTCTTTAAGGGGTGTGGCCTAGTGCAAGACGTCAAGCGCTAGAACAGGTTAGTTCGGTGTGAGTGTTTGTTTCCTGCAGCTGCTCACTGCGAATGTTTTCATTTTGTATTTGTATTTGAATATTTGTCCCGTTCAAAGAAATCCCTGAAAGCGCAGACACTGCGTTCATTGAAAGGACCACGACTTGATTGTAATTGGTTAATCAGGATCAGCAGTGCTGACATCATTCAAATTCAATGTATTGATTGGTTTAGAGAGGCAAATATGTCCATGAAAGCAGGCTCTGAGTCAGCAGCTCTGTGCACAACACAGCAACGGAGCAGGTGACTGATGTAATAAACGCATGACACAATGAATCGAAAATGAAATTCGTTGCCAACACTTTTTTTTTTTTTTTTTTTTTTTTTTTTTTTTTTAAATCGATTCGTTGTTGCAGCCCTATTCCCATGTACAAACCCCAATTCTAATGAAGTTGGGATGTTGTTTAAAACAGAAATAAAAACAGAATACAACGGTTTGCAAAACCTTTTCCACTAATTTTCATTTGAACAAGATACTGTATTTAACGTTCAAACTGATAAACTTTTTTTTTTTTTTTTTTGGCTAATATTCACACATTTTGAATATGACGCCTGCATGACATTCCAAAAAGCTGGGACAGGGGCACGTTTACCAGTGTGTTACATCACCTTTCCTTTTAAAAACACTCAATAAGTGTTTGGGAACTAAGGACACTAATTGTTGAAGCTTTGTAGGGGGAATTCTTTCCCATTCTTGCTTGATGTACAACTTCAGTTGCTTAACAGTCCGGGGTCGCCGTTGTCGTATTTTGCCCTTCATAATGTGCCACACATTTTCAATGGGGGAGAGGTCTGGACAGATGTCAGGCTAGTCTAGTACTCGCACTCTTTTACTACGAAGCAAAGCTGTTCTAAAACGTGCATAATGTGGCTTGGCATTGTCTTTCAAAAATGAGCAGGGATGTCCCTGGAAAAGAGATTGCTTGGATGGTAGCATATGTTGCTCCAAAATCTGTACGTTCCTTTCAGCATAAACAGATGCCGGCTTTTGAACTTTGCGCTGATAGCAATCTGGATGGTCCTTTTCCTCTTTGGTTTGGAGGACACGACGTCATGATTTCCAAAAACAATTTGAAATGTGGACTCGTCAGACCACAGCACACCTTTCGTCAGTCCATCTCAGATGAGCTCGGGCCCAGAGAAGCCGGCAGCGTTTGTGGGTGTTATTTATCTATGGCTTTCACTTTGCATGGTAGAGTTTTAACTGGCATCTGTAAATGTAGCGATGAACTGAGTAAACTAACAATGGTTTTCTGAAGTGTTCCTAAGCCCACGGGGCAATAACCTTGACACAATGATGCCTGAGAAGATTTGTTCTTTTGAACAAAACGTTTGCGAAAGTACCAAGTACGCTCTGATACAGATACAGTCGTAGGTTTCTGCTCGACACAGGTAGAACTACTTCTACGGAGTTAAAAGTCTACTCTCATTGAGGAGCTACGGAACTGCAGTCTGGTCAGGCTGCCTACGACAATTCCGACCCCCACTCCTGCATCACACCCACAGTGGAAGCGCCACGAACGGCGAAGGAGGAAGCAGAAGCGAGGCAAGCGTGTGTGTGTGTGTGTACGTACGTAAGCACGCACGCACGCCACGACAGCCGGTCTGTGAGAAAACTGCCGACTCCTAACTGGTCCGCGGTGCAAAGAAAGTTGAGGAACACTGTTGTATGGTATTCAATTGAATATAGGTTGAAAAGGATTTGCAAATCATTGTATCCTGTTTTTATTTACGTTTTGCCCAATGTCCCAACTTTATTGGAATTGGGATTGGTATATTTCTCTTGCCTTCTCACGGTATTTGTTTCTTAACACCCCTCGTGGAGGATGATGTCGCAAAAAGGCCAAAGAAAAATCATGTGTTCAACCAGCATCAAGAGGTCTAATGGTACCGGTACGTCAGGGTTGTATTGTACCAAAAAATGTTGTTCAAATTGTATGATATTAGGGGTGGTAGACTTCTTACAGGTCCCACTGTATTTCTGTAGTAAGGCCATCCTGCCTACACAGTAGAAGCATAGGCCAAATCAGGGTTTGCCGATTGAAACCTGAACTGGACTGCAATTAAACATTGCATGATACCACATTGACTGTAGTGGAACAAAAAGTCATTTCGAAGAAGCCCATCTGCAGGCCTTGACTGAGTTTAGTTTATTTCATTCCGAGGGGATGTGCACCAATGGGTGCATGGTAATGGACAGCCTGATGAAGATGGAGTGATCCGATAAGCATCAGTGATACCAGGGAAACCAGGTACCAATCCTGAATCTCTTGCCTCCAATCTCTAATCTAACTGGGGGGCCTGTAACCATGGTTACTATTAGCTGTGAGCCTTGTGACGTGGTGAGAGGTTTAGAGGGAAAAGGCCAGCCGTTGTTTTGCATCCGCTGTGGCAAGAGGAGGAGCTTAAGCGTAAAGTAGGCCTGCTGCCGCTTTTACATGTTATTTATTTTTTTATACTTTAAAATTCAGCCCTCATTCTGTTTGTCCCTGTCGCTGTTGAAGCCGCCGAGGCTTGAGCGGCTCGTAGCAGCGGAAAGCAGAATAATTCATATGGAAGTAAAAAAGAAAAGAATGCTGATTTCCCCCGAGTGTCACTTTTAACTAAACGCAGGCGTGCTTGTGGGGAGGAGGGAAACGGTAGCCCCGCTCGCTTAAGACCACCAGTCCTCTTGAAGTCTCCTCAGTGGAGGGAGAAAGATTGTGGTGAGCCAGGAAGTCAGTGTGCTTTTGTGTAACCCTCTCTTCCACTCCTTCCTCCCTTGTGTGTGTGATGTCCATACACCAAGCTGTCCACCCCTTTCCATTCACCTCCATCACGCTCATCCAACCCCCTTCCTCTCCTTTCCATTGCACCTCCAGACCCCCCGCCTCCATTAACCTGTCTCCACTTTCTCCCGTCTGCCCATTCCACCCACTCATTTCACCCTCTTTCTGTCAAAAAGCCTCCTTTCACTTTCACTCTCGCCATTCTTCCCCTCCATCTCATCCGCTCTGTAATTTCACCCCGGATGTCAGCATCCCCCTTGTTCTTTGTCACTCACTTTTTTTTTCCACCCCACCTTCTCTTTCCTCCACACTGGGCCTTATCGCTCCCTATTCCTCTATGCCTGTCTGCTTCATTAAAATATTCAGAATAACCGGCGAAGGGCTGTCTGCTCGTGTGCCAGTCGGGACTTTTGGTGACAGGAAGCCCCCTCGGGTGGCACAACATCTTGCCGGCCCATCTGAGATCAGAGCGCATTGGACAGTCAATTGCATCTCTGCAGAAACTGGTTAATATTGTTCATTTGCAGCCTTGCCTCATCATAATAACTCTCGATTTTGATTGACACTGTCAGAAAAATTCATTTAGCAGTGACGGGACCGGCTCAGGTCATGAATTTGGCACCTGGGCTTCAGTGGGTCCATCTCTTCATACCACTACGATCACATTGCAGTTATAGAAACTATCAATACTATACAAAACCACAATATAAAAGCATGCAACTGTGCCAGGAATATCACCTGGAGCAGTTCAGAATGATCATTTGACTACTAACAGGACAAAAACATAATTTGTTCAAATAAAATACTAACAATACCAACAATCACCAGAGTTGCTGATTATTAAATGTATCAATGTGTGTAGACCACTACAGGCATGTTTTGCAAGTCAAACTTGACTTGCTCTGACCAACCAATCAGAGGATGGAAAATGCTGACTTTGTGGGCCAGCTAGATGGCCCTTTGAGGCAAATTTGAAATCTGATAGATTAAAGAAAAACTCATACTGCAAATACATAATTTAACATTAATCACACACACACAAAAAATATTTACTTTACATAGGGCACCACAGTGTCATACATGTGCGGAGTTTGCATGTTCTCCCCCTGATTGCGGGGGTTTTCTCCAGGTACTCCGGCTTCCTCTAACATTCCAAAAAGATGCATGTTCGGTTCAACAAAGACTTTAAGAATTAAAGTATCCATAGGTGTGAATGTGATAGTGAAAGTTTGCTTGTCTATATTTACTCTGCATTTGGCTGGCGACTAGTCTAGGGTGTACCCTGCCTCTTTCGATTGTGTGGGTGTACCTAATGAAATTACCAGTGAGAGCACACTCGAGTTCATGGCAGACTTGAAGTTTGAACCGTGGTGACATTGGCGGCTTCGCCCTACTTGTGATGCTGTCCCACTATTATTTGTCGCCTTTTATCTCGGCTTGAGCATCCATCTTTCCAAATGCCTTTTTAATTTAGTAGTTAAGCCACTCCATGATGCTCCATCTCTCTCTCTCTCTCTCTCACACACACACACACACACACAGACACACACGTGCCCACACTTGGCAACCAGCACCATGCGAGATGAGCCAAACACACTAGCGTCTCTATAACGATTAAACAACCTTCATTTAAACCTTGTGCACCACAACGCTGCTGATCAATTAAAGTGATTTACTGTAGCGGGTATGGACATCGCCAATGCGCTGTAAACGGCACCTTGATGTCCTACTGTAGGGTAGACCTTCCTTCACGGCACCTAGGGGACAACTTGTGGCAGAATAAACAGCCATTTGGACCCGCGTCTCCCTCCGCTGCGATTCTTTCCATGAAAATAAGCGGCTTGAATCAATGCTCTGATGACACGCGGCCATCTGTTGTTGTGTTAAGTGTGTTAGGGCATGAAGTGGAGAGGGGAAAAAACACAATCGCTGACTCCTTTTCAATACAAAGGCGATACAAACGCGCGCACACACACAGAAACACGCACCTCCCTCACAGTCCCGAGAGTCGGCCATCCTGAAATAGCCGAGTGCAGGCCTTTTCAGTTTGGACTTCATAGGAGGGAGCTGGCTGATCAAATAAATAATAGACAAAAGGCAGAGGGATAGTGATGGTGCGCCTTTTCTCTGACACAGCGTGGCGCACCTCTGAGGAACCTCTGAATCCCTTCCATTCCCCGCACACAACAGGGAGAGAGGAGCGATAGATTAAAACTGCATGGCAGACGCTGCTAAAAATGAATAGGGCTAAAAATACTCCCCTTTTCAGACAGACATGAAAGGAAACTGCCTTTCCTCTGTCCGGTATTGAGCAGTCACTGATTCGCCGAGACAAAAGGCTACACCTCCTCAAAGAGGTAAGAAAAATAGCAATCATACAGGCAATTATTTTCAAATGCGCCTGCAGCGCCCGATAATGTCAGTGCGCCTCTTCTCTTCCAAAATAAAAAGGAGGCGACGGCAGGCGTCGGGAGCTGCAAGCGCGCCGCCGAACGAGGGCTCGTTCGTCTTCGGCTTTCATCTGGCTCGCATGACACGGCGCCCCATGCAGCGTAAAGCAGAGCCGGCCGGGCCTGGGGGAGCGCACAAAAGCATGAGAGAGAGTGGAATGAATATTGATTCCATATTCATCTGGATGGAGCCCAACAACAAGGCTCGGGAAGACCAGTGGATGGTAAGCCAGTGGCCATATACAACCATCAGCGGGGCACCATGGACCGGCAATGGGGACGCGGCGCTAAAGTGGTTCCCTCTCCAGGCACGCACTTCACACTGAGGCCTGCTCGTTTTGATGTGAGGCACTGGAAGGAGAAAGAAAGAAAGTCCGCTGCTGAGCCCAACCCGCTCCACTATGCTGAAGTACTCCTCTGCACTGAATCGTAATCTTAACTGGCAAGGCTTCAAAGGGGGGAAAAGTCGAGAGGCAGCAACAAAAGGAGAACGGGGGCCAAGGGGAGGACGGACTCACTGGAGGAAAGTAAAGAGGTCTGTCTGCACCGAGACACTGTGGAACTCAGACTGGACATAATTACACAAAAAAGTCGAAGAACAGATGTCGGCCAAGGCCGAAGGATTCACAACATGTCCGTCTGATTCTTTTGATTGAAAAATCAGAACATGTCAGGCCACTCCGGTCCTGTAGGTGGTAGTGATGCACACCACTATTAGCTCTTAACTAGAAAAGAGCTACAGGGCTTCCCAATTTACAATGGAGGCCCGTTCCTACGGTGACTACGTAACTTGAATTTCTGCGAAAGTCGCGATAAGCCATAGTCTATCACTAACCTATGCTAATGTAGTAGTATAATCATAATTACAGTAAATATTTTGATGAAAACGACTCCTAGGCCGTAAATATAACAATGAAATGAAAACAAGTACCGCGCTAACCTAGTGTGGCTTCTTGTGCCGCCTGATGATGTAGTCTTACACCACTGTGATCCCCTTTTTCACTGCCAAGCTAGGTTGTAAGCGCTACCATTTCTAGTACTTTGTCAGTTGTATTTCCAGGTGTGCTGAGCTTACACCATGAGTGGAAACCACCGCTGGTTGGTAGCGTCATTGTGACATTTTGTTTGCCTAATAGCATTATTGCATTTTGGAAAACAAGAAGAAAAAAAACCCCATAACAAACAGTGCAAAAAACTACTTTGCGTAGCAGAGTACAGATATGTCTCCATGTTGTACAAGAACGCACACTCAGTTACTGCTTTACAGTACTGTTATTCATTAAATTGTTGAATATTTATGGTCTAGACTACGAATAAGTGTTTTCATACGAATTTTGAAATAATTATTACTTTACTACTGTTAGCACAGATTAGTGATAGACTACGGCGCGTTCTGGCGTACCAACAGATTCAGCCAACGTAGCCGCCGTAGGAATGGAACTCAGTCGTAAACCGAGGATCTGCTATAGCTACTTGGTTTGCCATGCTTCTACTTGCTGCTGGCACTGGCAAACCTAAGTGCTACCGATACTATTTCTCGTACCCGGTCAGTCGTGATTTTCCAAGCGTGCTGAGCCTATCCCATATGGGTGACTTAAACCACTGCTGGTTGCTCATTGGTCACGTAATTGTAACATTTGAGAATACATACAAAAAAAAAAAAAGCTTTGGACATAACAGTAACATACTCCATAGTCTCCACTTTTCCACAGCGGCCCTTCGTCGTCTTCTGAATACAATTTGTCCTCATGGACAACAACAATATACCAAGAAGTAAATACAGGACACTTGTATTCCTCCATTGTTGTTGTATGTCAGCGACTGTTGTTCAGATTGATGTGTTCAATGTGGGCATGGTTTTTAGCAGATTCCTGCAGTACGAATTTGAAGTGGAACACCTTCCTGCCTCACAGGATTGAAAAAGCCTGACGTGTCAGATGAAGCTGTTCCACTCCAGCCCTGTAAGAGGTGGTAACGTATAAATTGGCTACTGGTAAAACCAAGTACTACGAGGTACAAATTTTTTGTACTTTGTCAGTCAACAAGCCAAGACTATAACATATGGGTGACATAAATCACTGCTGGTCACACACTGTTCTGGTAAATCCTAACATCTGCGGATGCACTACAAGAAATGACAAACATATGCCAATGTTAGCTTAGCCTGTTGCTGTGCCTTAACTGTGGACAGTACACTATGACTATTACAATCCTCCGCAGTCGCCACTTTTATGCAGTGGCCCTTCGTATCCTCTCGAATAAAATCTGTCAACTAATCATGACAAACAGCCACATGCCGAAACCCTCATCCTCCTCGATTGTGTTTCTTTTTTTGCGGGTCTTGTTCTGACTGATGTGTTCAATCTGGCGTGGTGTTCACAGATTCAAGCTGTACTATTTTAAACAGGAAAACAGAGTGGACATGAGCCAAGTGGAAAGATGGGCGGAAACTGACACGGCAAACGTTTTTCACCAGCGCACCATCTGCTGGCTTTGGTGACCCTGATTGGAGCGGACTGCAATGGCAAAAAGTGATTACCTCGCGGTTAAGACTTGGTAAATTGTTTAAAAGTTATTAAATAGTAATGATTTGGAAGAAGTTAATACTTAATTTTCTCATTTATAAACAACATTTGTTGGGACCATAGGTTATGAACAGTTTTTAGGTAGTTCTGCTAAATAACTATCCAATAAATCTGATCAAAACATAACCTTACGCTTTTTGCACTTGGCTGAGGTAAAAACAAGGTGGCTGCATCCTTTTAGTCCTCTCTCAGAGAAAACTATTAAAGTCTTCATACATAGTTTACCACACGCAAGATTGCTTACGCCCCAGTTTTCTAAAGTTAACAGTCCGAGAGAGGTAGAAAATGGGAGCAGCAAAGCATGGATAAAGGTAGGAGGATGGACCACGAGCACTGGGGGATGAACAAATGAATAGAAAGAAGTAGTATGTAGAGCGGTGAAAGCTCTTGCTCACCCTGCCTGAACCGACCGCTGGTATGCGGCAGACAGAAAAGCCCGCAGTCCAAGCCTAAAGGCCCTGAGCCCACGCTTGGCCTATCAGTTTAAGATAAAAAAGAACTCACTTTAGCAAGACATATGGGGTGAATAATGCATCTGCTTTTATTTCCACCAGCCTGGATCCGGCTGAGTGGGAAGAAAAAGAGGATGACATAAATATGGGCAGCATATATTGCGTTTTTTAGCAATGCGTGTGTGTGTGTGTGTGTGTGTGTGTGTGTGTCCAGCGTTATGCTTTCTCCACCAGGCCGGCGGTGTCAGTCATGGTGATCGGCCAGTCAAACGGTGGCTTGTAGCGTGATGGGAAATGGGCTTGTGTGATGTCTCATTTGAATAGTCTGACAGCCCGCAGCCTTGTAATGAATTATAAATATGAGGTGGGCGCAAGTTTCCCCGGCAAACTGCAAAGAAAAAGGTGAAGCACAAAGTCAAGTTCAGTCAGAATGAAACCATGCGTGCAAGCCTGCTGGAGGTTGGCCTCCCTGTCCCCAGACAAAGACATAACATCACACAAATGGTTAATTATGACTGAATGTATGACTTCTATTTAATCAGAATGTGCTCTGAAGATGTCTTGGAAAAAATGTCTGCACTATCATCCATCCATTTTCTATACTGCTTATCCTCACTGGGGTCACAGGTGTGCTGCAGTCTATTCTAGCTGACATTGGGCAAGAGGCAGGGAACACCATGGACTGGTTACCAGCCAATCGCAGCTGTACTAAAGCAGTCATTTAGAATTAGAAAAAGGAAAAAAATGCCAGCTTTTACGGGTAGGGTAAAAAAGGCTTGCGATAGTACCTTCATAGGCAGAACATTACCAAATCGACTTTGTTACCCCCCCCCATTCTGTGTTGGAGCTGTTTATATCGGACAGAAACATGACAGCTCATACATGCACTCTAGAAGAAGAGTCTGATACGACCTGCAAAGGCAGAAAATTGTCAGATCGGTCAGACCCCCGCCACATTCACTGTTGATACAGAACAGAGAAATAGAACAAAAATCTTCAACAGGCAGCGTAAAAGGAGCATGTGATACTACCTCCATTGTAGAAAAATGTCAGAGTCGACTTTGCCCCCCCCCCCCCGTTGATACACATCCGAGAAACTAAAAAATAAAATAAATAAAAAGCGGAAAAATGCCACCTTGTTGGCAGCGTCAAAGTGGGGCTTCTGATAGCTGAAATTTGTTGGGTTGCCTATGTCACACCATCCTGTGTTAGTGCCATTTATACAACACTGAAAAAGGTGGACATTTTGCACCTTATACACACAATTGTTAAAGTAGGTTTCCTGATACTACTGCCAAATGGTCAACTTGATACATCCATCCATCCATCCATCCATTTTCTGAGCCGCTTCTCCTCACTTGGGTCGCGGGCGTGCTGGAGCCTATCCCAGCTGTCATCGGGCAGGAGGCGGGGTACACCCTGAACTGGTTGCCAGCCAATCGCAGGGCACATACAAACAAACAACCATTCGCACTGACAGTCACACCGACGGGCAATTTTTTACAGTCTCCAATTAATGCATGTATTTGGGATGTGGGAGGAAACCGGTGTGCCCGGAGAAAACCCACGCAGGCACGGGGAGAACATGCAAACTCCACACAGGCGGGGCCGGGGATTGAACCCGGGTCCTCAGAACTGTGAGGCTGACGCTCTAACCAGTCGGCCACCGTGCCGCCCAACTTGATACAGAACAGAGAAACTGGGAAAAAAAAGAGAAAAAAAGAAGAGAAACAAATGCTAGCTTTTTCAGGCAGCAACGGAACAAACATGCTTCTGACACACCACCAACAACGCTGAAAATTACCAGGTTGGATTTGTCCATGTCGGTGCCGTGTATACAAAACAGTGACACAGAAATTATGCCTTTTTCAGGTCGTGTAGAACAGGTTTTTGATACTACCTCCAAAGGTGAAAATCAGCAGGTTGACATAATCCCCCACCCGATTGCGCATTGGTACCGTTTATATAGAATATTAACATGGAAAAATGGGGGGTGGGACACACAAATTTTTACATTCTGTTTGAAAAGGGCTAATTATTTTGATAATTTTTATCTGGTTATTAACTGGACCCCAGACATCCAATTAGTTGTACAGGATAACAAATACTGCACATGATGAAAACTATAACAAATAATGTTATGAGCCTTGTACCCCATCTAGCAGCAAGCTAGAAGTACTACAGAGATGAAAACTGTCAAACCACGGGTGCATGCACACTTTTGGAAGTTCCAACAGCAAAACCTTTGGAAAATCCACAATATACAGATGACAAGTCACATATCTTTAATGAGAACTTATCTATGGTAAATAGATACATAAAAGCACTGGGACAAACGCAAGATTATTGATATCTAAAGTTAGTTAATAAGTTATCATAGATGGGAATACGTAATAAGTCAAATGTATCCACATTAATCGTGTTTTAAAACAGGCTTATTAAGCTAAATAGAATTAAGACGAGGTAAATTTAGCACACCATAACATGGCTTACCTGTCCATGTCTTCTGTTCGGGGACTATGTAATATTTATTCCCCATGTGGTCCGTCCCGACGTGCTCGCGTACCACGCCGAACGTCCTCCGTAAAGCGCCGACTATTGTATTCATATTTACAGGAAAACAGGCTTTAGTTGTCTTCTGTGCACCTTTTGCAGCCTTCACGTCAATGGGGTTGTTTATGTAAGTGTTCCGGTAGGCGGAGATAAGGTGAATAGACTGTATTTTGGTTGGCCACCTGTCTTCAATTTGTTGTACTGAACAAACCGCTTTCTGGTTGGCCGCAACATGTATTTGCTGAACCAATCAGCTCAATTGTTACCGGAAGTGCTTCATCGGTTCAAGATGGCGTTTTGTTTTGTTCGAAAAAAATAAATTAACAAGCAAAGCCACTTAATTAAGAGCACGCAATATATTGTATCCTGGATGTTGCCGTTAATATAACTACGAATGTTGTATAATGCCAAATACAGTGAGAAACGTTTTTAATTTGAGTAAATCCCGACCTAACGGCAGATAGCATGCTATCTCCGTGGTTAGCATCTAACAAATCTTGTATATACACAAATTCTACCCAATATTTTGTTGATTTGAAACAATGCTGGGTTATTTGGCAGCAAGGAGGGCCGGTCTGGATGACCCTCTCCGACTCAGGCGCGCGGAAGCGACGAGAAGGTAAGCAAACGTGTGTGTGTTTTATTCTGTTATAGATGCGATATTGATTCTGTACTTGTGTGTCACCGCTAATTGACGTTGGCTGTGCCTTACAATGAATAATACTCTCCCTCTTTCTGTGTCTTAAAAGAGTACTAAGCCTGCAGTTGAATGCAGACAGAGATATGGAAAGAATCCATGCAAATGGTGTCAATACCGTTGACATTGAAGTTATAGAAGGCAAATAGTGAGTCAAATGTCCAACTTTCTTTCCCATAACTACACTAATCCCTCCTAGTCCTTCCAAATTAACTTTTTTTTTTTTTTTCCTGTGGAACCTGTCCCCATTTATTCACTGAAAAACTTTTGGCACCTTCGATTAAACGCCCAAAGATGCCACAAGATGGTACCGACACCCTGTCTAATAGCGCGTTGGTAAGTAATGCATCTAGACTGAGAGGCAAGCTGTTTATGTCAGAGAGGAGACAAGTTTAGCCTCAGTTCTTAGAAAAACCCTTATTAAAGTGGACCTCCGCAGTTTGGCGGCAATTAATTTACCTAATGGTGAATTATTATTTTTTTTTTTCAAAATAGTTTTCAATTGTTTTTCATTATTTTTCAACTTTTTTCCCAAATATAATTTTTTTAGGGGGGGTTGGAATCAACCCCCAAAAGGCTTATTGGAAGTTATTCAAGAATGTTGGGGTTTTCAAAATAAATAAATAAGTAAATAGTTTTGATGCAAGTATATATACGCAGAATTTTGTTATTCGCGGACCAGCCAGGTCCCTATCCCCCTCAAATAGTGGGCGTCCACTGTATACCCCAAACTATGATCCGAGGACGCTGGCGTGAATGTCGTCTCTGTGCAAATTGTAAAAATACTCATTACCACTAGATACTAATAGATACTCTCATGTTTAAAATATATACACTTAACTCCTGCTTAGTTTAGGGTTTGGCATTTGCAATTTCATATTGTTACATTTTTGGAGGGAATCAATTTTCCCCCGTTTGCTGAAAACTCTCAGTTTTTGTGATCAGGCCCAAGCAATAAAAATATTGCTTTCCCACCATCTTGTGGCCTCTTAGTCGCTAAGATGGCACCTTAGAAGGAGCAGAGTGTTTTGACGGCATCTTAGGGTGTTCAAGAAAGAGCACAGAAATATGAGAATACATGACTAGTAAAGCTTTTCAGTGAATAGTTGTTAATTAGGTTCCACCTAAAATGGTAAGTAGATGAGTTCGCAGTGATGAATCTCGAATAGGTGGCGGATCACTGTAGACTGTTTTTGAACACAATGTAATTCAAAAGGACAGTGCTTTGACGTCATAAGTGTTTGATGATTAGCATGTTGTCTGGAGGTGCCGATGGAGTGATTGTCATCTATGACCTGGAGAACTTCAGTGGGAAACCGCAGTACACCTGCAAAGCTGTCGCCACCATTGGCAGGTGAACCTTACCCCTCATTTGCATACTATGTCCACTAGGGAGCAACATGCCTTTGATAGTTAAATCTAAAATTAGTCATAAAATTAACAAGCAATTTTCTATGTGATTACTTTAAATGCAGGTCCAGCAAGTACGCCCACAAATTCAGCGTGGAGACAGTCCAGTGGTACCCTTATGACACTGGCATGTTTGTATCTAGTTCCTTTGACAAGACAATGAGGGTGTGGGACACTGAGACTCTCAAGGTAACATACAGTGTGTCACTCTCACACCAATTTAATACATGTGTGACATAGTGTGTTGTTGCTGAAGCTGTGTAATTGATTCCTCTGAGTTCAACTGCTGGTCTTGCATCCATCCATCCATCCATCCATCCATCCATCCATCCATCCATCCATCTTCTAGAGCGCTTGTCGTCATTAGGGTCGTGGGCGGGCTGAAGGCTATCCCAGCTGACTTTGGGTGGGGTGGGGGGTACACCCTGGGGGGCGGGGGGGGGGGGGGTGTACACCCTGGACTGGTTACCAGCCAATCAGATGGCACATATAGACAAACAAGCATTCACATTCGCACCTATGGACAATTTAGAGTCTTTATCAATTAATCATTTTGAAATTAGAAGTCAGTTCAGCTATTGTTGAATTAATTTTAAAAGGAGATTTCATTACCAAAAATGTGACAATTTGCTATTTTGGCACAGATTTTTGCATGAAACGAGGAAGTTGACGCACATGATTTACTTTTGGGGGCCACATAAAATGATGTGGGGGGCCGGATCTGGTCCCCTCTGCTTGAGTTTGGAACTTGTGTGCTAACTACTAGGCCAAAAATTCAATTAATTGTACACTGTCGCAAATAACATTTTAACATTATTATTAATTGTTCATTCCCGAAACACGCTTTAAACACTCTGCTAACTTTTAATAACATCTGAGGACCTGTAATAAATGTCCCAAATCTAATTTTGTTTCCAATAACTGTCAAACAAGGGTAACATTAAAACCATTAATGTAATGTAAAATGACATCATGACACTGAAAGTGGACCAATGTACTTATTGATTATTGTAATTTATTTCACATTAACTCCCCCGGGTGGCACGGTGACCGACTGGTTAGAGCGTCTGCCTCACAGTTCTGAGGACAGTTCAATCCCCGGCCCCGCCTGTTTGGAGTTTGCATGTTCTCCCCGTGCCTGCGTGGGTTTTCTCCGGGTACTCCGGTTTCCTCCCACATCCCAAAAACATATATGGTAGGTTAATTGAGGTCTCTAAATTGCCCCTAGGTGTGAATGTGAGTGCGAATGGTTGTTTGTTTATGTGTGCCCTGCAATTGACTGGCAACCAGTTCAGGGTGTATCCCGCCTCTTGCCCGAAGATAGCTGGGATAGGCTCCAGCACTCCCGCGACCCTTGTGAGGATAAGCGGCTTGGAAAATGGATGGATGGACATTAACTCCCTGTGGATATTCTTCTCTTCTCACATTCTTCTTTCAACTGGATCATCAAGACGTCAGACTTTGAAGGTTCTAACTGTACTGATTTGTTCATGCCCCCCTTTGTCTCTGTTTTCATTGTTTGTTCAGTGTGTTCCTTATTGTCTGCTTCACGCTTTCTGCTTTCCTATGCCACATCGTCTGCGCTGAGCTAAAGTTTCAGTGGCGTCACGGTTACCTCACAAGTTCAGGGAAGGGACAAGAAAAGAACCCGCTGAACTTTTTTTTTTTTGCCTCCCACAAATCCACACGCTGATATCTTGATGATCATTGCTAAAAGTGTGTTTTACATGTGCGTATGGGGAGTATGTTTATGCAAACAGAGGGTCCTCTGTGTGCCCCATTGATTGGCTGACTCGTGGCGGTGGTGGCACACAGCGACAGATGGTGCAACAACAGAGGCTTTTATATATTTGCTGGTGAATTTGCATTGCAGTCGCTACGGCAGCACCAATAAGATGCCTTCAGAGATTTAAAGTTTGAGCTCATCTTGAGCTATGATTTGTCATAGTTATAAAAATACATAAATAATAAATAAAAATATTAAACAGTCATAAAATAATGATCAATAATAATCATATACATATGATAAATATATATATAAATGTATATTGCCACAAAAGTCTATTGAGGGTTGGTGCATGAAACAAAAAAGAGGCATTTTGGTGACAATATGGATGAAGGTGCAGATGCCGGAATTTACAATTCGTGGCGCTATATGCATGAGTGAAACATTTGGATGATTATATCTTAAGTTACAGCTAACAAAGACCCAAAATTCACCATGTCAAGAAATCAAGAGATTTCATGAGAAATGATCAAAATTATTTTTTATTATCGAAATTACATAGTATTAGCCTTCTAAAAAGTATTTTCCTCTGTGTTTAATGAATGTGTACAATATGAGTTTCACTTTCTTAATTGAACTACTGAAAAATAAATAACTTTGTGGTGATGTAAAAATATTTGAGATGTACATGTAAAAAGTTTGCCCACACCTGATTTGGAAAAAAATGCATGCATTATTATTTTTTTTTAATTATTATTATTTTTTAACCCCTTTCTCTTGGTGTTCCCTCAGCCTGCCGAAGTGTTTGAATTTGAAGGCAACGTCTACAGTCACCACTTGTCGCCGATCGCCAGGAAGCACAGTCTCATCGCAGGTATGAGAGTGGAGAGTGGAATGAGCAGGCGCTTGCCAAAAGGGACCTCTTGTGTATTTATTCCCCCTTCAGTAGAGACCAACCTTGCCCCTTTTATTACTCTTCATATTACCTCGGGTTACATGTGCCCTGCAGGGGAAAGTCAGAGAGACCTCAAGTCTGCTGTAAGGTGTACGTATTGCACCACCACATCACCAAGCAGGAACAACAGGTTACCCATAGCCAGCTGCTGTAGTCCTACCGGTGCTTCCAAGAAAGAAAGAAACAGTAGTCTCTCTGTGTGTGACACGCCCCTTTGTAGATCTAGAAAAGTCAGCTTTGAATGAATCTGCTCTTAAAAACACAGTCAGTTGAAAGTTGATAGTTTTCTACTTGCGTAATTTACATGTGTAATGACTACCTTGTTTGAGTGTATCGGTGACTCTCTTGGTTTGACCTGTTGTTATCAGTGTTCTGATTTACCACACCTTGTTTCTGAGAAGCTGGGAGTCCAGTTTTGGAGATTTATCCAATCAACGCTCCCTAGTAGAACGCTTCTTTTTTTGTTTTGTTTCCTTTATTAAGGAATGCGTATCATTTTTAAACTAAGTCACTGTGTGAGAATCCACATTTTTGAAGTATTTTCTGTGTAACAGAATGTGATTTTATTTTTTCGCCCGTGTATCTTGTCAGTTGGCACCAACAATCCTAAAATACAGCTGTGTGACCTGAAGTCCGGTTCAAAGATCCACGTTCTGCAGGGTTAGTGCTTTGGACAACAAACACACACATATTCATACAGTGCTGTGAGTTATTTACCCCCTTCCTGATTTCAGATTTATTTCTTTATTTTTGGGAGGGGCGGGGTGTGGGAGTGGGCATATTTATCACGCTTATATTCAGACCTGGGTGTTGCTGGTGAAATTTCCCAAAACTGTGTTTAATCACAGTCAAATCAGTCAAACTGCATTTTATATTTACTTGAGTTGTCTTTGTGAGGTAATAAAATTGGTTAGATGCTCTGAAACATTAAAATGTGATAAATATGCAAAAATCACACCGATGTACTCACACATTCAGGAGCATCTCAATAAATTTGATTATCATAGAAAAGTACATTTATTTGAGTAGTTTCCAAAGTGAAACTCATATTCATTCACTAATCTCACAGGAAAATATTTTTCAGAACGGGTTTTCCTGCTTAATTTCTACATAAAAAAAATAATTTGGACTCTTTCTTTTGTAATGTTCAAATTTCTTGAGATGTTGAATTTTGTTTTTTTTTGCTAAAATCAAAATTATGTTTAAAAATAGAAATCACTCACGTGAGTCTATATAATACGTGTTAGTATTTGTGAATTGAGCTACTGGAATGCATTTTCCATGATATCATTTTTTGGGGGCGATACACCTATACATAAGACATAAACACTAAAATGTGATAAACACCAACTTTATCCCCACTTCAGGTCACAGAGCTGAGGTCCTGTCTGTGCGATGGTCACCCAGATATGAACATATCCTAGCCACTGCCAGGTAGGCACCATTTACAACTTACTTACATTCACAATCTCAAAGCTGTACTCTAAATTCTGTCTTTAAGATGGGAGTAATTCGCAGTTGAGATCAATTTCTGACATTTAGCACCTCTTGTTGTTTTATAAGGTACTCAAAATATTAGAAAAACACCTCTCAGTGTGACTACCGCCACAATAATATACAGTGCCTTGAAAAGTATTTGCCCCCTTCTCAAATTCTTATTTTTTGAGGTTTCCCAACTTTAAGATCATCAAACAAATGTAAATACTAGACAAAAATAACCCAATGAAACATAAAATGCAGTTTTTAAATGATTTTATTTTTTTAATGAAAAAAAAAAGTATTCAAAGCTGCCTGACTGTGTGAAAAAGTAATGGCCCCAAAACTATAACGTCAGATATAACTGCTTGTCCATTACATTGAAGTCCTTTTTTTGAGGCCATATGCACCCATATTACTGTACAGTACAAAATTGTTTTGTAGGGTTTTTTCATGGCCTAAAACGCCCAGTACGGTCCAAAGTTATTGTAAATAAAAGGAAGATTTAAAAAAAGCTTGTTTAAAAAAATGTCTGAAAGTTTCACATTTTATCCAAACTTACCATGCCAGTGTGCTTGGCCATGGTGGCCTTGTTGACGTACAGTACTCATCATAGGCGAGTTGCTTTCATGAGCCGCGAGGAATTATTGTGCTTCCTGGTTCCTCTGTTGGCAAAGTTGAACGACTTGACAAAAAACTGTTACTGTACCAAAAATAGCATGTTCCGTACTCCTAACATACTTTTGTCAACGGCATTTTAAGTGACAAATGGAAACTATTTTTGGACACGTTGTTTAGTCCTCGACGGTCCGATATCCGTGATATCGGGGTCCGTTTTATCGAGGTTCCACTGTATAGGATAATTTTTGATACAGCTCTTGTACTGGGTCTTGTCATATGGTGCAGGTGTACATAAAGAAGTGTTCAGTGACTCTAATTCATCCACAGAGACCCATCAAAGAGAGAATTAGTAGGCAGTGGATCATTTCACCGCCGGCTCGTCTTGTCATTCCCCTTCCCGGCCATCTGGCCACATGGCGGCCTGGAGTCAAAGATGATGCCGGCACATCTCTAGCACTCCACTAGATGTGTCACTAAAGCATATGGTAGATGCACCCCCCATTGTTTTATGCTACATTAGACCTGCTAATTAATCTAGTGGGACCCATGCGCTGCTCTCCCTTTGGACTGTAAGTGATTTTAAAAACAACTGGCACAAAAGAGGCACGCGGTGACGCCTGCCTGATATTTAATTTGGCTGCATGTTAAATCCCCACATGCAGAAAAGTGACAACAATAGGTACACCTGCCCAATTCTTCCTTTACAAACAGAATTATATTCACTTTTGATTGACAGTGTTAAAGAATCATTGATTTTACAATGTCTTTCATTGCAAGTGAGTTTGCACTGGTGTACAACTGCACTGCATCAAATTGAGAGCTCTCTGTAATATTTCAGTTACCTTATTTACCAATTTCTCCCATAGAGAAAGAATACAAAGAATATAAAGGCGTCATTCACTGATTCCAAGCGCAAACGAGCAATCATATTATCTAAAAACCAGTTTACACAATTGTAAATATAAATTTTGCATGTAACGGCATTATTTAACTGACTACTCTTTAAAAGTACAGTGGTACCTTGACTTACAACTGACTCACTTTGTCGTTTTTTTTTTTTCTTTGTGTTGCGAGAACCTGATGTCACTCACTAGACTGTGTCCCATGAAGGCACATATCCAACACATGGATAGTATAGTGCTGCAATTTATTAAAAAACTTTAGTTGTTTACTTTCTTTTTTATTATGTTTATATACAAAGCAGTACTAAAAAAAAAAAAGTTTGATGGGGGGATTAATGGTGTTTCAATTCATTCCAATGAAGTAAATTGCGTTACAAGCTTGGTCATGGTGCAAATGAAACTCGCAAGTCAAGGTACCACTGTATTCCCTTGTGAAGTAGCTGTTATAGAATCAAACAAGCGTGGTAATTTTTCTCCCCAAGTGCTGACAGCAAAGTGAGAGTGTGGGATGTGCGTCGGGCATCAAGTTGCCTCTTTACGCTGGACCAGCACAACGGAGACAAGTCGAAAGCCGCTTCTGAGGCAGGTAGGCTTCCACTCAGCTTTCCAATTATCTTTCTACCTGTGCTGCAAGGCTTCATTTTTTTTTTTATGCGGAGCAAAAGTATGTTTCTAAACATTGAATGAAAGCGCAGAAGAGGTTAATTTCGCAAGGGTCAATTCGCCACATGATATGAGCATTTTTCATTCTTATTTTTTTACCTTTATTTTTCAAGCGGCAATTGACTTTTTTGTATACCTTTTTTTTCCTTATATAAAAAAAGACAAAAATGGCGGGGAATGTTTTATTTATATATCTGTTTCCCCTCAAAGCTTAAGACAAAAATAGCACCATAATCCTTTTTTAACATTTTCTGTTAATTTAAGGGTCAATTAAAATGTTTTTTTTTTTTTTAATTCAGGGGGTTAATTTAGGGAGGGTCTGTAGGCTATTAGGCTAACATAATGTGTTTTCTGCTGCTACCCAGTGAACACAGCCCACAATGGCAGAGTGAATGGCCTGTGCTTCACAAGTGACGGCCTGTACCTCCTCACGTCTGGGACCGATGATCGCATGCGATTGTGGAACAGTGCCACAGGGGAAAACACCCTGGTATGTTACTTTATGAATATAATTATATGGTCTGGAAACTATCCAATTGCTTACTTGAGCCTGTATTTGCATAACCTGTCTTGTACTTTTTTGCCTGGTGGCATTATGACATAGCCATCTAAACTAAAGCCTGGCGAAACCGTGACATCGCCCTGAGTTTTTAATGCGGCCCCCCATTCACATTTACGGCTCGACTGACTTGCGCTGCGGTTGCCATGGCGTTTGTTTTTTTCCCACCTCGAAGACACAGTCACCTAAGGGGTAGAGGCTCTTTCCTCATGGGAACACAGAGCAACAGACCTGAGCTGGCCCATTGGTAGAGCTGTGGAAATTGGTAGGGAACAGTTGAACAAGAAGCTATGCACATTTAGGTGAGGGATCCTGGTTAAAGTACAAAGAAAAACTTATCTGAATGGAGACGTAGCAGCTACAATGCGTCGGTCAAAACTTGCCAGTGTACGCTCTTACCGGTTCAATAGTTTCAATTAGTTTTCAAATAATCAAATTGGATTTTTCATTTGTTGGACTTTGATTTTTGGAGTAGTAAAAGGCGTACAAATTCGATTGTGATTCATTAGTCATTTGTTACTGTCAATACAAATAGCGATTGGGGTTTTAGAGTGCGAGTCCGACCACTAATATGCAGAGTGTGTGTGTGCGTGTGTGTGCGCGTGCGTGCGTGCGCGTGTGTGTGTGTGTGTACACATGTACACACATTGTACATATTAGTGGTCGGACTATTTACTTTCCAAATGCCAGTGTCTGTGCCATGTCTCTGAGTGATTATCTAGACATGCTTGTTTTTTGACCCATAGTTAGCTCTGTTTTTTTTGTTTGTTTACTACTCCTCTAACTCGTATAAATGTACTCTTCACAGTCCCAACCCAAAAACCCAAATCTCAAGCAAACAGAGTTATTTATTGTTTGAATAATCAGCAAAACTCTTAAATCACAATTGCTTGTTTTTCCGCCAAGAGACAACTCTCTGGTTTTCGTGTTGGTTGCACCTCTAATTTATGTAAATGTAGTCTTCACAGGCCAAACACAAATCCAAAACTGCGTAGACATTCAGCGCTATTTATTATTTGAAAAGTCTATCAACAAAACATTTTCTGTAGCAATTACTTGTTTTTCCACCCATATACGTGTCTGTGTTTTTTTCGTGTCGGTTACGCCAGTGTAACTGTAGTCTTCACAGGCACAACCCAAACACAAAACACAGCCTAGATAATTCAGGGATATTTATTTTTCGACTAATCAATCATTAAAACACTTATCACAGTGTTTTTTTTGTTTTTTGTTTTAAGCCAGTGAAAGCTCTCTGGTTTTCGTGTTGGTTTCACCTCTATCCGATGGAAATTAACATAGTCTTCACAGGGAAAACCCAAATGTGAAACTGTGCAACTAACTAACTACCTAATAATAATTTATTGGTTGAATAATCAAGCAACAAAACTTTTTGGTCACAATTGCCTGTTTTCCACATCAGTTAACACCAACTACTTTAGTGTAAATGAAGTCTTCACAGGCTCAACCCAAACCCCCAAATGGACCTAAAATTTCAGCACTATTTATTGTTTAAATAATCAAGTCAACAAAACATTCCTGTCAGTTGCTGACGTTTCTCCGCGTTCACCGGTCCCCCTCAGGTGAACTACGGGAAGATAAGCAACAAGAGCCGCAAGAGGCGTCAGTTCACAGTCTCGCAGGGGTGCAGTCCGGAGTATGTGTTTGTGCCGTGCGGCAGCTCGGTGGCCGTGTACGGCCTCCACACAGGCGACCTGGTCACAATGCTGCGGGGTCACTACAACCACGTGGACTGCTGCGAATTCCATCCCGACCACCAGGTGAGACGTCATCTTGTCTCATCCCCCATTGCTCCTGATGGGCTACATTTGAGCCTCCGGGTGAGAGAGGCGAACACATAGCAGAGGGGTGTCAAACTCTTTTTTTGTCTCTGGCCACATTGTAGTTATGATTTCCCTCAGAGGGCTGTTAAAACAGTGAAACCATGTCAATGTTTCATCATCACCAAAACATATTATTACCATTACACAACAAATTGACAAGGATAATAGTTTGTTCAAGTAGAAGAAGAAGAAGAAGAAGAAGAATCATCTTTTATTGTCATGAACATGCATGCATGCACACGAAATTTGTTCTCTGCATTTAACCCATCACAGTGAACACATACACATGTTAGTGGAACACACTGGAGCAGGGGGCAGCTGAAGCGCCCGGGGAGCATTTCGGGGTATCAGTGTCTTGCTCAAGGACACCACAGCCGTGAGTCCAGGGGATGTTGGCGGATGGTCCAGTCGGGGTTTTGAACCTAGGTCCCCCACGGTGGCAGGCGATGATCTTAACCATTGGGCCACGGCTGTGTTTATTGTTTAAGTTACTGTTTGGTAACAGAAAAATGCAATATCTCAACATTATTGTTTATTATTATGACAATTTGGAATGTGGGTACAGATTTTAGCAAAAATCACGGAGGTTGACGAGCATGATTTGCTTTCGCGGGCCACATAAAATAATGTGGCGGGCCGCATCTGGCCCCCGGGCCTTGAGTTTGACACCTATGACGTAGCATAACAAAAACGTGTCCATCCCAGGCCGCCCCCTCCAATATATTGTGTCATACACGTTTTGTCTGTACTTTGCTGTGAGAATGCAGTCAAGCTGCTTGTCACTCATGGCAAGAATCCACCTCAGTTGAAATGGCGCTCCGTTTGTGTCCATGAGCCGTGTGTGTGTGTGTGTGGGTGTGTGTGTGTGTGTGTGTGTGTGTGTGTGTGTGGGTGTGGGTGTGGGTGTGTGGGAGTGTGTGTGTGGGTGTGTGTGTGTGTGTGGGTGTGTGTGTGTGTGTGTGGGTGGGTGTGGGTGGTAACACTGCTTTTTCTCCACTAGGCGCTTGTTTACTTACAGATGATGCACCAGCAACCCTTTTTTTTTATGCTTTTGATATTAACCTGGATTTTTTTTATAATGGTTAGGTATTTATCCAAAGATCCTTCCAATTCAATTGCCTTTTCCCCATTTTTATTTTTTACATATAAAAAGAAGAAAAAAAACCCAAATAAGGTTAAATGCATATTCAGTGTTGTTTTGTTGGTTTTTTATTTTATTGAAATATTAAAAGATCATTTGTAGAAAACTAATACATTAATGAAAATAAAATCATATTTATTTTTTGGCAGTTTGGGTTAATTTAGCAAGAGTCAATTCTTCACTTGATGTGATTTCCGCATTTCTTCATAATATAATTTTTAAAAAAGAAAAGAAAAATAGACACAAAAAAGTAAAAAAACCAAAACAAAATGAGACCAACATTTTGTGGGTTGGTTACGGGTTTACATGCATTTTATTCTGTACACCACTTATTTGTTCGTTTTCCTTGGCTCATATTTACATTTTGTATGTCTGCGACAGCCAAAAATTGTATCCCTTTCTTTAATGTTGCAGTTATGACCATTTTCTACACCTGTTGTTTCAGTTATGACATCCATCATTTTCCACACCATTTAGCCACATTAGTGTCGCGGGTGAGCTTCAGCCCGTCCTAGTTGACTTTGGGTGAGAAGCGGGGTTCACCCGGCGCTTGTTGCGAGCCAACCAACCGCAGGGCTACTGTATTCACACTCTATCCATCCATCCATCCATTTTCTGAGCCGCTTATCCTCACAAGGCTCGCGGGAGTGCTGGAGCCTGTCCCAGCTATCATCGGGCAGGAGGCGGGGTACACCCTGAACAGGTTGCCAGCCAATCGCAGGGCACATAGAAACAAACAACCAAATTTAATCTAAATCGCATCAATGACAAAAAAAGTAATATATTATGTAAAATACAAATTTAAATGTTAAGGTGCTTATAACTCTCAAATGTTTTCACATCGATATGATTTTATTTATTTGTGTGTGTGTGTGTGTGCATGTCAGATATAAACGAGCTAATTTCATGTACATATCACAATCAAAGTACTTCGCTCACTCATTGCTGTCTTTTCCTGTCAAATAGGAGTTGTACAGCGCAGGTAAAGATGGTAACATCCTGGCATGGGTTCCGGTCCTGCGTTACCCAGATGTGGAGGAAGATTCCAATCCGGTGACACACTTTTTAACTTTCGAAAACGAAAATATATTTCTGCTTGACATGACAAATCACCTATTCACAAGCACGCAATAGACATTACCGTTGGTCTATTTATTGTAACACAATGAGATCCTGATTTGCTCAGGAATGTAAATCGTGACCGCTCCATGCTGTTTGGCACATGCTGTGCACACACAGGCAAGGCACACTTGCATCACCACATTCTATTTTATTTCTTTGTGGCTTCAAAGAGTGCCGCAACAGGTTTCGGCCTCCACATGTGCCAGCTGAGGCTGACAAAACCTCTTCAAGTTCACTTCCTGAAGTCTCAGTTTTAAAAAAAAAAGGAAGTTATGCCAGGAACTTTTTGATGACAAGCCAGGCAACAGAGTGGAGCAGAGTGGAGCATTTAGAGCATTTAGAGCAGTATATATTACAATGTAGGACAAATATGGAGAATTGCAGTGAAACAGCAAAATCAAAATCCTTTTTTTATTTATCTTGTTTTATGCATAACAACATAGGTCAAAATGAGTCTGTAACATGGTTTAATTTTGACATCTATGCAGTTTGTCGATTGATGGCGAAAAGACAATAAACAGCATAAGGCTTGCAAAATGGGTGAATTTGAAATCGCCGTAAATAGCAAAGCATTGTCGCCAGCGATGATCGTCGCGGCAGGTTAAATTCAAATGAATTGGGGGTAGATGACGAGCATAACCTCAAAATATCCCCATCTTTTAATTTTCCCCCACGTCTGCTTTCAAATCATGTTCCCTATTAGTGGGCCAACAATCCAACGCTTGGTGAAATGTGCTTCACAATGATAGTGAGACGTCGAAGGACGCGACGTCGCTATGAAGGCTTGGCCGCCCGAAGCTTCTAGACACTAGTAGACGCCGTTATACGGACCGATCAGAGCCAAGCTGTTTTCCACATTGGGGAAATTGGGGGAATATAAGCGATCCAGTCAGAGCAAAGCTTATTTGCTACATTTTTTTAATGCATCTCAAGATTCAAATTAACTTTGCTCCGTTACATTCCTTAACCGAAGAGCATTGACGTCCATATTATTGGGAAGCTTTTATTTTGAAGGTGGCTTTCGCCACGAATTTGCGACTTATTACCGTAATGCCTAGTATGAACAAAATTAGGGGCGGCTGGCTTGATAGCTACTTTAGGTGTGGAGGGGGGCTTGACCGGCGCTATATACCTACTGGGGGCGTGCCTTTAGCGTCCTCCTTCACGCGCAACCTTCCCCCTTTACGTCCGCATGCTGTCCTCAGCCACGTCCGCCTTTCCAGGTATAAGCAGCGTGTCGGCAGGAAATGCTCCCAGTCAAGCGGAACGCTCATCACACATCAACGTTTATAGATTTTGGAACTTGGTACACTAATAAGGCGCGCCGCATTATAAGGCCCCCCGTCCATTTTGGAGAACATTTACGACTTTTAAGTGGTCGTGAAAATACGGTAATTAAATGTTCAAACGGTGCATGGTACTGCTCGGATAAGCGGAAGACAATGGATGGCACTACAAAGACAAGATAGTTAATGTTCAAACTGATAAACTTTATTGTTCTCAGCAAATAATCATTAACTTAGAATGTTATGGCTGCAACACGTTCCAAAAAAGCTGGGACAGGGTCATGTTTACCGCAGTGTTACATCACCTTTTCTTTTAACAACATTAAATAAACGTTTGGGAACTGAGGACACTAATTGTTGAAGCTTTGTAGGTGGAATTCTTTCCCATTCTTGCTTGATGTACAGCTTCAGCTGTTCAACAGTCCGGGGTCTCCGTTGTCGTATTTTACGCTTCATAATGGGCCACACATTTTCAATGGGAGACAGGTCTGGACTGCAGGCAGGCCAGTCTAGTACCCGCACTCTTTTACAACGAAGCCACGCTGTTGTAACACGTGCAGAATGTGGTTTGGCACTGTCTTGCTGAAATTAGCAGGGGCGTCCACGAAAAAGATGTTGCTCGGATGGCAGCATATGTTTCTCCAAATCCTGTATGTACCTTTCAGCATTAATGGTGCCTTCACAGATGTGTAAGTTACCCTGGCCATTGGCACTAACACAGCCCCATAACATCACAGATGCTGGCTTCTGAACTTTGTAGTCCGGATGGTTGTTTTCCTCTTTGGCCCGGAGGACACGACGGCCACAATTTTCCAAAACAATTTGAAATGTGGACTCGTCGGACCACAGAACACTTTTCCACTTTGCATCAGTCCATCTTAGATGAGCTCGGGCCCAGAGAAGCCGGTGTTGTTGATAAAGGGCTTTTGCTTTGCATAGTAGAGTTTCAAGTTGCACTTACGGATGTAGCGCCAAACTGTATTTACTGACATTGGTTTTCTGAAGTGTTCGTGAGGCTGACGCTCTAACCAGTCGGCCACCGCGCCGCCGTTCGTGAGCCCATGTGGTGATATCCTTTACACATTGATGTCTGTTTTTAATGCAGTGCCACCTGAGGGATCGAAGGTCACAGGCATACAATGTTGGTTTTCGGCCTTGCCGCTTACATGCAGTGATTTTTCCAGATTCTCTGAACATTTTGATCATATTATGGACCGTAGATGATGAAATCCTTAAGCTCCTTGCAATTGTACGTTGAGGAACATTGTCCTTAAACTGTTCGACTATTTTCTCACGCACTCGTTCACAAAGAGGTGAACCTCTCCCCATCTTTGCTTGTGAATGACCGTGCAATTCAGGGACGCTCCTTTTATATGTATGTCCAAAAAACACACAAGGAATTTGTCTCCGGTAATTGGAGCCGATCTAGTATGACAACAGACAGTCAATTGACAGAGAACACTTTTGAGACATAAAGATATTGAGAAAAACAGTCACTGAGCAATAATGGGTCGCTAGCTATCTGATAATGCCGGTACATTTGTATTTTGTTTTATTTTTACTTTTTTTTTTTTGGGACAATTGTGCAAAAAGATGCAGAGTCTTCTAGCACTTAGACCGGTTCGAACGACTAATATTGCAATAGTCCGGTGCAATGACCATTGCAATATTGCAATTAACCTGTTCACCTGTGGGATGTTCCATACAGATGTTTGATGAGAATTCCTCAACTTTCTCAGTCTTTTTTGCCACCTTTCCCAGCTTTTTTGTAACGTGTTGCAGTTAATGATTATATGCTAAAAACAATCAAGTTTATCAGTTTGAACATTAAATATCTTGTCTTTGTGGTGTATTCAATAAAATATAGGTTGAACATGATTTGCAAATCATTGTATTCTGTTTTTATTTATGTTTAACACAACGTCCCAACTTCATTGGAATTGGGGTTGTAGATCCAAAACAGAAACCCATGATTACGAGAGTGTTTCTGAACATTCATTAAAGAAGTTAGACGTACTGCAAACTGAATATTGAGCTGTGTGTCATGTTACAGAATGCAGCGGTCAAGTCGTCAGTGATCCTCACCTTTCAGGATGCATGGAGCAGTGATGAAGACTAATGATGCGTCCAGGTTTCACCAATGGCCTATACATTATTATTTTGAATACAGTGCTAGCAAATTGGCAGATTCAAAGACTGCAGAAAAACCTTTTGTGAAGGAATAATCCTGACATCATGGCATATTTAGGGATAAGGATTGATTGATTTGACATTTTATGTGTTTTGACAATGAAAGGACTGGTACGCTTGTGTGAACTGTCAAATCTTTTATTGTGTTTTCATTATGCCTTTTTCTGCCACCACCCATAAATCCATGGATGGGAGTGACCTTGCATTGTAAAGTGTTTGTCTTTTGTCATTCCTGGTGTAAATTTGCATCTGTGTTTATGTTGGAGGCCCTGATGCTGAAATTTATGGCAGGACAAGAGTGATACCAAGCGATGCTTCTCTCTCACGCCCTTTTGACACATTAGCCTTTGTAAAAGTCTTGATGGGTTTTTTTTTTATTAAACTGGCCTTTTTGTGCATTTCGTTTGTCTAAACTTTTAAAAATTTGTTTTTCTGTTGAAAGAAAGAAAACTTTTTGTTGGAATATTACTACTTTTCTATTTTAAAAAACATGTTGAAAACCCTTTTGTTGATCAATACTGTTTGATGAATTCAAATAAAAGAAATTTAAAGGAAGAACTGGTTGGAAAAAATTAGACAATATTGTTGAAAAATACAAGTATGTTGGGGAGGGGGACTTCTGTTGAAAAAATTAAACTTGTTGAAAAAATGAAATCAAAACAAAAAAATCTCTTCAGTTGGAAAGAAATCTTTGATTTTTTTGGGGGTAGATATTGTGTACATATTGTACAGTATCAGTTATTTCAATGATTCTGATGACGGAATGTGTGTGACGCACGCCCAGGGAACGCAATGTGATTATGAGGCATTACCCAAGAATGGCTTCAGATCATTGGGGCCACGCGCCATCCATTCAGCGACCGAGCAGGATTTGAGACCCCGCCCCCTCTAAAACGTCATAAATAACCCTGGGCGCGCGCCTCATTAGCAAGTGAACAGAGTTCGAGGTGCACCTGTGGGAGTAGGAGTCGTACTCGGCCCCCTTTTTTTTGTTTTTTTCCCTCCTCCCCCCTTTAACTGCAGTTCAAAGCCAGAAAGGATTTGTTGCTGAGTGGTTAAACGACAGGATTACAGGTAAAAGGTTTTCTTACAACTTTTCACAGGTGCAATTTGTCGACCTTTTAAGGCTTGACTTGTTGAGTTCGGTGGATGTAAGTGGCAGCTCGACTTGTTTTTCGTCCCTTGCGTTATCGCATCACAGCCACAAACGTTCTTTTATCCTGGTTACTGTCATTAAGTGGCTATTAAGACCGTGGGATTCTCAAAGCGGGTAACTGGAGAGATTTGCTGCCTTTCAATGAGGCTAAAGCTAATTTCGACTCGTGCCGGGGCTAATGGGCGTCCTTCAAGTGGGTTATTTCACTCGAATTGTTGGGAGTTCGTGCTTTGTCTGTTATTTTACTGATCTCTTTTCGAAAACCTGTTCGGTGGCCTTTTATTTCGTGTACATTCGCTCTTATTTTTGTATCCCCGTCTGTACTTCCGCTTTTAGCAGCCGATGTACTGCAGTGATTTCCTAATATGGAATTCCGTTTCGCTTCTCTGTTCTCCAGGCATTGTTCCCTCACTACTGGTCTTGTTTTCGTCGAACAAGTCTATCTAGTTTGTCGTACCGGTTTTGGCCCACACTGTGACAAGTTGAATTAAGAACAATTTCTGTCTCCCTTTACAAATAGTGCTTATTATGGCTTCTGCACTTGCTGACATGGCAACTCATTTGCGTGCCACGCTGTGATTAAACGATGCCAAGTTGCTAATCAATCCGAGAACAGAGAATCAAGAGTACAATCGCGTATTTTTATTTTTTTTTCTCCCCCTGAAATTGTCATTACACCTGGCAAGTTGAAGCACTCCATGAAAGGATCACTTTAATAAGCATACTTGTAATTATGAATTGCTTAAAAGCATGTGGAAGTGCTTGATCCCTTCGCTTTTTGACTAAGAAAAAAAATGCCTCAAGGATTCTAAATTGGTGGGTTATGTGTTTCGGGGGACACATTGTCAATTTGTAGGTATAAATTTTATTTTATTTTTTTATTTTTTTGTCTTCGCGTTTATGACTGGTAAACATCCATTTGTTAAAAGAGAAGAACAAGCAAGCAGATTTTATTTTGGTGCGTGAAAGTGTAGGGACATTTTGACCTCTTTGCCAACCATCTGCATTTCAATCATTCTGTGATTAGAATCCTGTGTTTTTCTAAAACTGTATTTATTTGTAAGTAAATCTGTTTTTCAATGTCTCACTGTTTGCTGTGAGACTGTCACTTATTGTACTGTCCATACACTCATTGCTTTGTGTGGCCTGCATGGCGCGCACACAGTCCTCCCTTTTATGTCTTGCTGTCCAGTACAACTAAAATATCAATATGCTGATTTTATTATTGTAGTGAAGTGGTACTGTTCCACTGAATGTACATGAAAGAAGACTAAACTGACTTCCTGTCTCCCACCCCCATTTAGCTGAACTTTTAACAATCTAAAGATGGAACTCTGTGATATAAAGTCTTCCGCTTCGCTCATGTATGATGGCTTCATCCAGAATGCCGGTAGGTCCCCCCTCTCCATACTGTTTCCGTTTGACATGTAATAAAAAACTCGACGCGTCGCCCGTTTCATCTCCCGTTGCAGACTCTCGCACGGAGAACTGGCTGTTAATGTCGTCTCCCGTCATGCAAAGCCTCGTCATTGTGGCGTACATCATCTTTGTCATGTCGCTGGGTCCTCGCATCATGGAGAACCGCAAAGCCTTTGACCTCAAAGGGGTCCTGGTGGTGTACAACTTCAGCGTGGTGGCGCTGTCTCTGTACATGTGCTATGAGGTGAGTCGGCATCAACCGTCTTCACATGCAGCAACGACGCGTGACGTCGCCAAAGGGTCGACGTTAAACGTGCGTCAGGGTGATTGATTTCTTTGATTGATTGTGCAATATTAATGGCAGAGAAGCATGCCGAACACTTGGCTTGCCAATTAACTGGCGTGTCTCTTTCTAGTTTGCCATGTCGGGATGGGGAACGGGATACTCCTTTCATTGTGACCTCATTGATTACTCTGAGTCGCCACAAGCTATGCGGGTAAATATTTTACATGCAGTCCTCTTTTTGAGGACCCCCTCTACACACAATGGAGGAAATAGGTACAGCTGCATATTCTCAATGTGGAGTACAAGAACTTTCAAATTCTGCCTTTTATATGATTATGCTCAATTTGTTCTGTCACGTCAAAATCATTGTTGCTTTATAAAACCTTTTATTAGCTGTACAGGTAATGTTAAGTCTTGAGCGGTGTAAAGATGAGCAGTGTATAATGAAACACTGCTAAAATGAAGTAAAACCACTTGCCCTTTGAAATGCCTGACAGACATCCAACGGAGAGGGGAAGAGTGACTCTTTCACCTAGCAGCAATCTTCCATTTGTGGGTTAACACACTTTTTGCAGTTCCATTAACTGGCATGTTTCTGTGATGGCATGGAAGAACGGTTTTATCTTTGGCACTGAGCTGAAGTCTAAAGTTTGGTTTTGCATCTTAGTTTTCTATTCCCTCCAAAAGTGATCATTTATAAAGGCAGACTAAGTAAATCTTTTGCATTGTTCGTGTGCGTGTGTGTGTTTTAAAGTTCAAGCTTGTCTGCAAATGGAATGACTGAATTAATCTTTATCTCCTCTAGATGGCGGCAACGTGCTGGCTTTACTACTTCTCCAAGTTCATTGAAATGTTGGACACAGTAAGTAGCAGTGAGCTCAGGACAATTTGGCAAGCATCTCAAACTGATTTCTCTCCCCCCCCCATAGATTTTCTTTGTACTGAGGAAGAAAAACAACCAGGTGACATTTCTTCACGTGTACCATCATTCCATCATGCCGTTTACCTGGTGGTTTGGTGTGCGCTTTGCTCCAGGTACCACAATCTCTCTCCTTGTACTTTTATTTTACTATTATGCAGTTTTTAACAATCATGCTTCCATTTATTTATTTTTTTCTTCCCTCAAGGTGGTATGGGGACTTTCCACGCCATGCTCAACTGCGTTGTCCACGTCGTCATGTACTCCTACTATGGCCTGACCGCCCTGGGCCCCAAATACCAAAAGTACTTGTGGTGGAAGAAATACCTCACCACCATTCAGCTGGTACGTCAAATCGAGTTTCTCTCATTCGGATTCCCCCGCCCCATGTTGTTTATTGGTGCTGTAAAGCAAACGTTCTCCTCGTACACATTTTGCAAACAATGGGTAAAGAGCACAATGTCATGTTAGTTGCTGTCAGCAATATTCTATAATATAATATTCTTCTCTGGGTTCTGGTTAAAAGGCAACTACATTAGGGCTCGGTTCAGAATAATTCTCATTTCCTAATCACTACATAGTTGGTGGGTTATTTAATTTACTCATCAGTGGAATGAAAAATTGTTTTGGGACAGTACTCGGGCACGCTGTTAATTTTGTCATTGCTTTCGGAAAATTACAACCGGATCGATGTCAGCTGGTGCACTTTCTGTAACAAGTATTTAACAATGAATAAATTATATTTCCAGCACATGTTATGCAAAAATATGATAAAGTACTTAAACCTATCCATGGTGATAGTGCTCAAAATATTTTTGTGCCACAACTCATGAATGTATTGTGCTGAAAATCAAATGGTACCCTGAACTTTTTTTTTTCCCCCCTCCCTCCTTTGTGGTAGTGCAAATTACCATGGATATATAATTTTCTCGTGACATTGTTGTTCACTACTGTTCAAGATGAAATGTACATTGAGGGCACTAGCTATAGATATAGACATAAGCTATAAACTTATATTTGCTACACCTTTGAACAGTTCTACAATTGATCAAACCTACGATACAGTGGTGCTTTGGCTTCCAAGTTTTTGTTTGGTTGGAACTCAAAGCACTTGTGTATTAAATCATTTTCTATTGAATGGAAACGGCAACACAAACTTATGTTACGTGTAAGAAAAATGGCACTCTACTGTTTTGTACTTGATTTAAAAAGAAAAATAAATAAATAAAATAAAGTATTAAACTGCTTGCGCATCATAATTGAATGTTCCGCTCCTTCTGGTGTATGCTTCTTGGCCACCAGGGAGCAGTATAATACACAGTGACATACTATATACTAAGATTTGATGAGAAAACAGACTGTTGCAAACTTAAATATACTTTATAGGAATAAAACCGTTCTCATTTTTGATGAACATTTAGGCATACTATGCTACTGTAGTTTATTGTTGGTCATGATGGTAGAACTTAGAGAGCCATTTTATTTTTTTGAGGAGGTACCTGGTGTAAAAAGTTTGAGAACCATTGATGAAGTGGCGAGGGACTGATCCTGAACACAGCCACGGGCTCTGATGGCAGCCATTTTGTGGCATCTGTGTGAAAGCCCACAGTTTCCGCAATATCCTTCTTTGGGTTCAGTGTCAAAGGCAGATAATTTTTGGCTCTCATGGCAGACATTTTGTGTGAAAGCAGCAAAGTCTTAATTTCTCCCCCCCGCCCCCCACCCTCTTGTGCAGATCCAGTTTGTGATGGTGACCACACACATCTCGCAGTACTTCTTCATCCGAGACTGCTCCTACCAGTTCCCCATCTTCATCTACATCATCGGCCTGTACGGCCTAATTTTCCTCTTCCTCTTCCTCAACTTCTGGTACCACGCCTACACCAAAGGCAAGCGGCTGCCCAAGGTGCTGCAGGCCCAGACGTGGGCCCACCACAGCAACGGCGTCATGAACGGCAACGCCACCCACGACAAAGACGACTGATTGGTGGCTCGGCACAGGGCCGTTTTGCGGCGGACTATGTTTCGCTCTGATTTAGCTTTTTCTACTTGCAAAAAAAGACAATCTTTAAATTATGACCAGTTATATTTAACCCTAGACGAAGGGATTTTTTTCTTGTATTTTAATGTTTACTCTAAAGTTAATTCTGCCACGGGATAACTTGTATTAACTTCACCTACGGCATGACTGAGACTCCATGACCCTGATCTGTGCAGTACCTCCCCGCATAAATGCCTTTATTGGGTGGGACTTTTTTTATTAGGATTTTTTTGTTTTTTGTGTGTGTGTGTGTATGTAGTGGTTCACAAAAGTCAGGGTTGTTAATTTCACAATGCCTTATCAGCTGCGTCTAGTCCATTTTTATGTATGTTCGAGGCTCCGCATCCTGTCTAAGGCTATTAACTGTCACATGCATGCAGAACAGGGTGTTTATTTTATTTTTAAATGTAATTTCACACCGCTATGGCTGGAGTCAAAGATCCTGATGGTGCCGGGTTAAGCGAAATGTTCTCGTGAAGCGTGACCAATTATTGGGAAGAAAGCCAGGAGCTCCCGGGCCTTCTTGTTATATATCTATATATAGAGATGTTTTAGGATAGTACAAATGCTTAATGTGCCAAGCTGGAGCGTCCGTGTATTATGATGTTAAGCTGTAAAGTGAATGCAGCAGCACTCCTGTGATTGACGGAGGATACTAGTTTGAGCTCGCTGGTGGTGTGGATTAGAGAAGAGGTTTACAGATTGAATGATGCAGTTCCTGTTAATGTCTAATATCCTGTTCTCAGTCCAATTTTGTTAACCATTTAAATAAAAATTGTGACTTTGTTCATATTGTATTTTACGTATTTATGTATAATAAATGTTGACTATGTACTTGAGTTACATTTGTAGTGTCTTAATGTTGAATTTTACTTTCATTGTCAAATTTTATTTTAGTGCCTTTATTGGTGGTTTTCCCCCGTGGCTGACATGTAGGAAGGAGGTTCACAAATAGTTTTGTTCGGGTGCTTACTGAGTGGTAGATAAACTTCGATGGCCGATGTCAAAAATGCAGAATAACAATGTATTTAGCTGCAACAGTACAGGTGGGAGGGGCAAAGTATAATCTGTTTACCAGCACCAATTTGGAATTGGTGTGAGAAGACTATTTTTCAAGGAAAGGACTGACATTGTAGCTTTCATGAAATAGAAATGATGGTCTCACTCAGGCCAGTTCCCTAGTCCATACATCTGTTTGTTTGGAACACTGGTTGACTTTAAGCTTTTATATGCTTAGTAATGCTAGACAATGCATGTTGCCTACGATAATACAGCACTTCTCAATTTTTAATGTATGCATTTTAAGGAATTCTCTTAACAGATTCATAAAATATAGCTTATGTTGGCTATTGGTCTGTTATTGCTGTGGTGTAATATTAAACACGTCAGAAGTGTTGGATTATTTCATGAGAGGAATTGCACCGGAGTCCTACAATGCTAGCCGGTTATTAGCCTCAAGGCTAATAGGCAAAGTCAATCCTGTTTTCGCTAAGGTAAGCCAACCTGTCAAATGATTCTGGGTCATTAACTCATTCAGTGCCAGCCTTCCCAGTTAATGTGGATATTTGACTTCTAAAGCCGTCAATGGCAGTGATTGTGTTAAGTGAAACCATGTCATTTTATTTCCGCTTTTCTTCGCGCCAGGCAGCGATAGATGTTTGAATTGTGTGGGGATGGTGGTGGTTTCAGATCAGAATCAGAATCATCTTTATTTGCAAAGTATGTCCAAAAAACACGCAAGGAATTTGTCTCCGGTAATTGGAGCCGCTCTAGTACGACAACAGACAGTCAATTGACAGAACACTTTTGAGAAATAAAGACATTGACAAAAAAAAAACAGTCACTGAGCAATAAAGGGTTGCTAGTTATCTGGTATTGCCGGTAGATTTATATATTTATTTATTTTGACAATTGTCAGATGGCCATTTTGGGGTTGCGCTGTCTCCTTGCCACTGCAGCCAAAGTTTCTCTGGGAACTTTATAGCTTTCATTTCACCACATTTAAGGAGGCTGGAAAATATATAACATAGTTGATAACTGATTATGCTTATACATAGAAAAAAAACAAGAATGAAAACAGTCAGTCTACTCGTCTTTCCGTTTCAAGCTAGCTAATCCTCCCGATAAGGACCTCCCAACATGGTGGACGAACAAATACCAATCACGTGATTTGAAGCTATATCTGCTAATGTTTGCATACATTTTTTAGAAGGTGCATCGGATTGAATGGTCTGCATTTGGACCTGGACCAGTCTTTTGCTGGTGCTTGCTGTAGTGAATGTAGGTAGCCTCCAGACCAGTTGTATGCATTTTAACTAGGTAAGTTACGATGTTTAATAAACTTTATTTTCAGGGTTTTGTGAGAACATATCAGGTTTGCTCAAATTTATTGCAAACGTTCCTTCATTTTGTAGTATTTGATGTGACCGTTGCACGGTTGCAAGGTGAAATGGAGCGTATCCCATGTGAGTTTTGGCGAGCGGCCAGGTACACCCTGGACTTGTCGTCAGCCGATCATAGTACACATAGACAATAATTCACACTCACATTTACACCTGGGGACAATTTAGTCTTCAATGAACCTAACATGCATGCCTTGGGGGCTGTGGGAGGAAGCCGGAATAACCCATAGAAAACCCATGCATGCATTGACAGAACATACGAATCATACATAGGAAGGTCAAAGTTGAGATTCAAAGTCAGAACTGTAAGGCAGACGTATTAACCACTAGTCCCACCATGCTGCCATTTATGGAAATACACAGTATATCTACTGAGATGATCTAAAAACCCATAAATTTGAACTCTAAATAGCTGAACAAAATGTGGTCTACAGATGGACGGTACACGTACAGTATATCCTATTTTCAAACTGAGACCGAGGAGAGCACACTGACCTGTCTATCGGACACCTTCACTACACACATAATGATGCCGCTGCCATCCCAAAGTAACACTGAGCATTGTGACACCTGAGCTTTTCCATAACAGGAAGTTGGGATTGTTGCAACATATTACAGAAATGGCATGTTTTCTGCCATTCCGTTATAAAAAATAAGTTAACCACTGATTAAACTAAATGACAGTTGGTATTTGTAACATTTATGTTTGAGAGCAAATGGACAGATGACAGGCTGGTAATTGGATCACAAGGTTACCAAACATGAGTGCTTGTACAATGTTAGAGAGGGCCTGTTATTTCTTCAGTGCCAGTCATGACCACCGTGTTAAAGAAAAAAATACGTGGTGTTTCGAGAGGCTTCATTTTGTTGGAGGTGTGACATGATTTGGACACCAGTGAGGAGCATCTCCAATGTCCAATTTGGGCGTGTCTGCTGAATGCGCTGAAACCACGCGTCGCTCAACTGTCAGTCAAATACCTGTACTACCACCTGGAAAATATATGCTACTTTGTCTAGTATTATTCTTATGCCTACGCATAACTGCATGTGTGAGCCGCAAATATATATCCACTTAAAGCTCTTCGGTGCCTGGAATATATCCCATTGAGTCGTCTTGGGGCTTTTCCACGTCGTTAAAACGAGGCGCTCTAAAAGGGAAACGCTAGCCCGAAGCCCTGGTCCAACCATTGGCTGCCAGGTTGGACTTGAATGGTCTTTCTCACCGTGACATGCTTGCACTCACAGCCAACAACGAGGCACTCTAAGGTAGCCACACCAGTGGACTGTTTGCAGGAAAGAGACATTTTCAGCTAGCTAGCCAATTTCCATCCCAATTACGCCGGATAACCGCTGATGCGGACGAAAGCGCTCAAGTTCTCGTACAGTGGGGGAGTCTCTTGCGTCAATGGGCCCCATTTTAGCCACGGGCCAAAAAAATCCAAAAAACTGAAATTGTGAAAAACATTTGAATGCAATAGCTCCACAACTGAGTATTACATAATTCTCAGTCTTTGCACCTGACTTCAACAATGATCTTCAACCATGTAATCTCTCAATTCACTTTGCAGGGTTTTTAACCCAAACCTCTAATCAACTGTTATACCTACCGCCCCCTCCGACCCCAACATTAGTCCTTAGTGTGATGCTTTGCCCTATATGGAGCTATGATGCTAAATAACATGCAGTATATGGTGGACATGAAGTGTTTTTGTGTCAGTTTGTGGGAGACTGAAAAGCAAGCTTTGCGGACAAACAAACCCATAATCATCGAGTATCTTGCCTTGTTTGCGCTTCAGTGAGGTAAAGCACCAAACTGCAATTAAAACAATAGCTCTGGCCCTTGCACTTTCACACTTAGCGGAGGCAATATCAAAAAGGTCAGTAGTCTTACTGTTTCAGCTTTAAAATGCAACAAATCCACACTGATGCACGATTCAGACTGGCGGGGTGTTTTTGTCACTTTTACTTGAACTTTGCAGAGCATCAAGTCTTCACACCTCACCCCAAGGAGAACATGTCTTTTTTGTTTGTTTTTTTTTTTTTTACTGTGATGGCTGCTGTCAACAGCTCCACAGTTATCTCGCTGGGCACAGCACTGGAACAAATCTGATGCTGAGTGTTTTTTGTTTTTTTTCACAGGTTCTTATCTGCCTCGGTGCAGTGTAACACGTTGTCCCCAAAGTTGACTTATTGATCATTGTTTTGTCGTCCGTTTTATGTCCAGCTGAGATTAAATTGACTTGCATATGATTGTATTTGTTCCCCTCTGGCTTTACAAACCCAACCATTCCTCATGCTCCAATAAGTGTTCCTGCTGTTTATTCAGTGGGTGTTTATTGTGATGCAAACAGTCAAAATAGGGGAGCACTGAGCTTTTGCATAGTATTTGCATAACCTTTCCACTCCCATGAGTTTATGAGCCTCGTAGCAGGCCTGCTTGCTTTGCTGATTCCATGTCTGCATTCCTGTTTGCTTCACTTCCCCGAGGGCCTCGTCCGTCTCCTCTCCAGACAGTATCACCTCTGCCTTTTTATTCCTCTCGAGAAACAGGATGTACCAGTGGGATAGCCAGTAAAAGAAAGGCTCGTCTTACCGCTAAACTAAGCTAAGCTAAGCACCTCAAGGATCCAGCTCCAAATTCATGTGACGCATACGTGGGTGGAATGGCATTTGTCATTGGACTCAGAATGGATAAGACGTTCCTTCTCAACAATCTTCGTCAACGGGGCCGTGAACCTTGTGATGCCAAATAAATTAACAAATATTCATGCAAGTTTTCAAAGGTGCTTTTATGTGGGGGGGGGGAGGGAAATGGTAGCACACCATTTTTACAGTCGGTCGTTTTGGAAAGTCCTATTTCTCTTCCAGTGGCAAAGTTACCAATTGCACTCTACTCTAGAGATTATGAGCCAAATTGATCTCTTTGCATTCAACTGAATCATTGCGCTAAAGTAAACATCAAACTCATATTGGTGAGGTGGGGCCCTGCAGATGTTGCCCATAACGCGGAGGGCTTGGCAAAACAAGTCTGTTAATTAAGAAGAACCTGTAGGAAAAGTCGAATCATTACACAGCTGTACACAGCGGTGTATCAGTTATAGCGAATCTGTGTGTGTTTGTGTGTGTGTGTGTGTGTGTGTGTGGGCCAACCAAACTTCCATCCATCCATTTTCAACACCGCTTATCCTGGTTAGGGTCGCGGGGCGCTGGAGCCTATCCCAGCTGACTTCGGGCGAAAGGCGGACTACACCCTGAACTGGTCGCCAGTCAGTCACAGGGCACATATAGACACGGACAACCATTCACACTCACAGTCACACCGTCACTGAGTGGGAACTGATCCCACGCTGCCCGCACCAAAGTCAGGCGAGTGCACCACTACACCATCAGTGACTTGCCAACCAAACTTGCACCATATTTTAGTCTCGCTGCGCTAGCCCCTCCGTGAGCAGACCCGACACTTCATGGGTAGTCTTGACTTCCTGCTGGTGGGCATAAGGTGTTCGAGTTTGTGTTTGCCTATCTGTTCGTCTGCCCAGCGATTTGGGTCATCGCCCTTGGAGTATGTCGGCCTTCCTCCAAGTCCCGTCCCCCCCCCCAACCCCCACATCTAAAACCTTCTCCTCTTCTCCCTGCTCCCCTCCGGGGTCCAAGGGTAGCAGTGAAAGGGATCTTGTTTAGTTGCAAGTCAGCGTGATCTTCCCGACCTCTGCTGGATTCATAATCTGTAAATTGAAAATTCCTTCACATCAGAACTGGCAACAGAGGTTACAGTAGGCTAAATGAACTAGTGGGGTTAAATAGCACTGAAGTGACATGGACTGAAGGCGAAGAGAAATGGCGGGATCGCTTTGATCACCCCCATTTATCAAGGCAATAAAAGTTAGCAAGCTAGCAAATTAGTTCTTACCTCCTTCATGTCTTTCTGGAGTGTCTGGGGATGAGACTCTGCTCATCCTGGTTGATCCAGACGGCAACTAGTCGTATGACGAATCCGGGTCAGGTTCTCTGAATTCATCTGACATTTTTCAGATGAGCTGGGCTGTGGTTGAACGCGCCGTGAGCTACGCTGACTCTGACCACATGGCGTCAGTGGCTTTTTTTCAGATGGCACTACAGAGAGTCTGTAGAGTTTTTTTAGATGCCGCTGATTGTCCCCTAATTCCTCTTCATGAATTCTGTCTTTTCTCACGATCACAACACTCTTTATATTGGAACTATTGCGACACAATAGGCATATACATACTCTCCAGTGTGAGCTGCCTGAAGTTGTCCAGCTTGCAACGTCTCACCATTTTCTCTCATCTCTCATAATCTATGCTGATCTCTCATCCAAATAGTTGCATTGTTGCCAACGGGGTCAATTTGTCAGGCTAATTTACAAGCCTGACATTGATGGACAAGCTCTGCCAGACAACGGCATAAAAACCTGATTTACTTGGTTTGTCATGGGCAGTCCACAGTTGGATTCAAATTGACGTCTATAGACGTTATTGGCAGCACTATAAAATATAAACCATGATAAAACTTAATAAATGAGAATATATATATATATTTTTTTAAATGAAACCGAAAAGTCACACATAGTGTTGTAGTAGCATATTTGTGTGATCACATGTTCCTTTAAAGTGGGTGTGGCCTAATGAATGACATCAGGAGTTCGGACGCCAGCTCCGGTTGGCCATTTTCCACACACTAATGTCTCCTCCATACTCCTTGCGAGTGTTTTCATTTCCTTTTTGTGTATTTGGCTGCTTGGGCCATTCAATATAAGGCTGAAAGTGCATTAGTTAGTGTGCTTTCCTTTGTTTTCCACGACATTCGAGCGGCAGCGTATCTTAAGATCACGTCATGCCTGGATCAGACTACAGAATTTTAGCCCCATTATTCCCCAGATCGGTTCCGACATATTTTGTCGGGAACGACAAAACTGTGTCTCAACAAAAATCGATAGGACAAAACTCCTAGTGTGACATAATCCACGACCTAAATCTAAACAAGTCTAGCACATTTGTTTTTTTTGGACGTCTTCCATGTGGTGTAACATAGGAAAAGGCAATCCTCCGTCACTGCACCGTCATGTCGACCAATAGGATTGCATCTTGCAACACATTGCCTTCCTTGCTCACCGTGATCAACATATATTCGCACATACAAATCAAAGTCTACCGAAACTTTGGAACATGAATCGACAGAACGCTGGCATAATGTTTATGCACAAATGTTAGTGCTAGCACTAGCCAGCTATCTAACTAGCTACATAATGTTATGTTGCTTGCTTGCGAGAGGTATTAAAAGTACAGAAAAATTAGCTCAAGCTCTCCTGGAAGAATGGACAGGACAAAACGTCCTCTCCGGAGCACCCAGGGATGACAATTTTCCCCCTCTTTTTGTTCTTTTTTCCTAGCACAAAACATAGCCGCAATCATTGTTGTTTTTGCCGCCACGGTAACGTTTGTTCTCGGTATATTTGACACGCTTTCCGGTGCCGCCTCCGCTGACAGATTGATTTGAGAAGATTAGCTCAATGATTGTCAAAGACGGGATATGGTGATATCGTAAATATATGTCGTGTCGTGTTGCCAGTCTTCTAACCAACACACGGCAAGATTTTATGGCAGAGGTCTGACAGTGCCATCGTGAGAGACCACATTTGTCTCGTAGTCTGATCCGGGCATATGTCGAATTTTGACAATACAATACAGAAAATCGACACTGACAGTCAATTGTAAGTTAAGGTGCCACTGTACTAGGTATGTTACTTCATCCAGAAAAACGGCCGGCATTTTCTTCCCATTTTTTTTGTGCCGACATTTAGGCATGTGGATTTAGCGGCGGTCCACCAACATTGCATTTTCTCATTGTTTTGTGTAAGGTAATACTTTTGTGTAAGGTAATAATCAGATTACGGTTGTTGGGAAATCCCTTTACCGCCTCGTTTTTGAATTTTTCACTTCGGTTGAGATTTCTTTGTGTTTCTGACAAAGATGAAAATATTCCTCGATTTCGGCGTCGAAAATCACACGTTCATAGGGTTCGTCAACGATAGAACCTACATGTCCTTGATTGCCGATTAATATTTTTGTTTTCTGTGAAGTTTGAAGTAATTCCGGCAATGCAATTGGTCCGAGTTTGACCTTAAAAATGAGATACCCCGAGCGGATGCCGCCGTTGAAAAATCGGAAAATGTTTAAACATCACGTTTTGGGGCATTTTTCTACCAAAGAGTCAAACGTTCTGTCACAAGTTTTCGAATGATTTACATTGATTTCTGAGCAGAAATCACCATCTGTTGGAGCTGTTGTAGCACTGACGGATGCAGAATCAACCATTTGGCCGTCTACTGTTCAATATATTACAGCCAGGCTCCAGAAAGAAAGGCAGTATTCTCCTGTATGTTTTTTAGTGCAGAAGAGCCGTCGTTGGCTGATGGCTCACAGTGAGTGAAACGCCTTGGGCTCAACATGTTCCAGCCATGTAAGGAAAAAGGCAGAAGGGCTAATTTGACATGATGACTAGTGATGTGTGTGACACTGTTACATAGGTGAGTTGTTTTTTTGTTTTTTTTTCCTCCCAGTGTTAGCCCCTCTGAAATACATGACTATCTAAGTCAATATGACTTCTTGTACTTGTTAACTTGTAATTCATGGGAAAGAGAGAGGATTGTGGATATTTTTTTTGTCACATTCTTTTCTTAGGGTCCAGAATGTACCAGGCTATTTGTTTGCTCTGGACTTTTATTGATCCCTGAGGGGAAAAGCTTCTCAGCAGACAATCATTTAAAGTCAAATATTGATCTTAACGTCTGATAACTCGCTGACCTCCCTGTCCTCATTTAGTGTGACGTCTGAAGAAATATGGCACAGCCCTTTTAGTGTGCATTGGTTTTAGCCGTCTTAATCGTTCCGCTCCACATAAAAGCGGATTTGTCATGTCGCCGTTCCTCCCGCTCCACACGTTGGCAGTGGCTGAGGCCAAGAGTGTAACACAATTTCTGGGAATTCTAAATAGCATCTGGAAAATTGTATTTGCCACCAAATTTCTCCACAGCTGCATTAGTTTTTGGGAGGATTTGGGATGAGGCAGGCATGCATGGAATAATGCACCCAACCCCAAACCTTTTTCCTATGGGGTCCTTTCAGTCCTCTGACGGCCATACTAAATGAATATTGTGAGCTATTTGTGGGTTAAATGTTTTTTTGGGCTTCTTAAGAACAGTTCCTCTGAGTTTTGATCTGTTTTTATAATTGTGTGTCAGGCCGGTCAAATGCTCTCAGCCCACGGGCTATAGTTGCCCCACCTAAGCTCTAGAGGATGTCATTCTTTTAAATTCTATTTTTGTGATGTGGCCACAAAAGGGTGCCAGTGATGGGAAAGAGGAACAAAGTGATGACAATCATAGGACAAAAAAATTGCGATCATTGCAACCCAGAGCTAGCGTAGCGACGAAAACAATGTAAATGTGTCCCTTTCCCAGTACAATATTGCCAAGTCAAGTTGACAATAAAAATAAGGGTTTGCCCATCTTTTCTGTTCAAGCAGACATGCATTTTTCCCACATTGTAAGAGTTTCTCTCTGTCTTATGGTAACGCTGTTGCTAATGTTAGTCTGTGTTAACGCTGACTAACAGCTGTGCTTACTTTTTGGCTTTGCAATTATCGAGATTCTGCTTGGAAATGGAGGATCTTCGCCTGGCCTACAGCCATTATGTAAATTATAATAATGGCAATTCAGAACAGCTCACTCACAGACATATTCTCAGAAATATGCCACTGGTGCCAATGCTGGTTGCGTAGGGTCATTTGCACCAGTGCTATGACGTTCTGTTCTACTTGCGCACCTCCAAACACCAGTTGAGCTTCATACTGCTAGAGTCAACCCGGAGGGAGCTATAGTACAAAATTACGTCAGTCCGTATGTCACCGTATCGGTCTCGGTTTAAAAAGCGGCGACTAGAATTCACTGGCTTCTTGCTGTGAGATGGTGGTTGATGTTCGTGCCTGTGGTCACCACCCTCCAAACTGCTGATGTAATAGGGGCCCTCACTCTGGACTGACTAGCAAAGAGCTGGTCCTAATGTGGCACCAATTTTGTGAGCTCTGAGTCATTGCTTTTGCGGTGCTTTAGCTCTAAACTTGTACTGGCTCTAACTCAGTGTGAAAGGGGTATTAGCCATGCAGTCAGTCGTTTGGTACTCCACCCAGTGGGCTCAGTACAATATGGCAACAATAAGTGGACAACCGTAATGAAAGTGGAATGAGAAGAGTAAACCACCTGCCGATTTGCGAATCACCATTTGTGAACTCACCTACTTGGAAAACATGAAGGGCCAGGCGAAACACATTTCATTTTATTTGAATGGGATTCAAATTAAACTGTCAAGCAATTCAGAAAAGCATGATCATTAAACAAAACATAACCATAAAGAAATTAATGATGGTTGTTGTTCAGTCATCAGTCGTATTTAAAAAAAAATCACAAATTCTGGCAGGGTATGTAAACTTATGAGCATAACTGTCCATATATGCAGTCATACGTACCCCTGTCATATTGGAATGAAAGTGTAGGCTACACCTTTCTCATAACCTCTAGCTGGCGGTGGCATATTGGAATGAAAATGTGCACCTTACTCATAACCTCTAGGTGGTGGTAGCATATTGGAATGAAAGTGTACAGCTCTAGATGGTGGCATACATTTATAAAATGTGAAAGTTTTTTTTTTTTTTCCCACTGTACATATGTATAATGTGCACATATGCGTGTATATTGACTTTTGACAAAACAAAACAAAATCCACATACATGAGAAATTATGGTATATTTGCTGAAAAACACACCTCATCGCGCTTATCTGCATATTTTTGTGCTCTCATCCTAAAATGCCACCCAAACGCCCTTGGAAAGAATTTTTATTTTTATGGGCTGCGAAACTATAACAAAAATCACTGGATTGTGTTCAACATTTAATCACAGCTTCTCCTTCCGCTTTCCCCAATCAAATCCGTGCTCTTGTCTGTTACCTCATGCTTGCTCCATACAGTTTGTTCCACTGTCTAGTGACAGGAGGGAGGCGGAGGCCCGTCCGTGAGAGCCTCACGATTGGTCGAGCAGGGAGCAGGAAACACTGTGACGTCGCTGGCCCATGCGGCTGGCAGCTCGCAGAGGAGAGTTCCTGCCTTCCTTCCATCATGAGAGAGCCTGAGCACAGGCAGAAGGAGTGAGCATGGTTGTGATGATGCACGCATGTTTGTTTTGGTTCTAACTGACTGGGACTGCCAAAGGGGAGACACCAGACAAGGATCTATACATGTAAGTTTCTTTATGGATAATACCAATAGCTGTGATGATGAGTACAATACATATAAATGCTGTGAGAGCTCTTTTCTACATTATGATAAAGCATATACATGAGAATCCATTGAGTTAATGTGCTCTGAAGGATGCGTAGGTAGCAGGAGGATCGTGCTGCAAACTGCAGTGCCTCACTTTGACTGAAAAGCTCAAGGACTTCACCCCCCACCCCGAAATCTTCCCTGGTGTGACTTTCAGGGGTCGCGTCCCGAATTATGCCGCAGATGCTCATAAACTAGTCAAAAAACAAAAACAAAACAAAAAAATAGACCACTTATGTACTGCATCATGAATTGCCATAACATTGTAATGTACATTAAGTAATAATAAAGAACAGAAGTTCATGTACATTCACTCAGAAAATAGGCGACCCAGTACAAAGTGACCCAATTTTGGCTTAGGGAAACCCTGACGTATGGAAATGGAACTTAAAAAGTTGCCCATTTTTAATTGTGCATGTGTGTGTGTTGTAATCATGGGTATGGCATGGTTGTGTTTGCATGTGTCACACTTTCCCTCGTTTCACTGCCACATGCAGTTGAAGACGCATTGCTTTGCAGCGCTACAAATTTCCTTGGTGGAAGTTGTGGCTCGTTTTTTTTTTTGTATTCATCAACTGTCACACAAGTATAAATGGAATGCAAAACACTAATGTAAAATGTAAAAATAAAACACGCGAGTGACAAGCGTATGGGAGGTAACAAACTGGTGTAGCGAGCGTGGAAGACTAGTGTAGCATTTTAAATCTTTACTGGGTGCTCCTTCTTGTCAAACAAGTCAGACAGATGCGAGAGTAAATGCCATGTTCTTTGGCTGAGAATGCTAACAAAGTAGACAGGAAAGTAGTCACCAAAATAACACCTGTAGCACCACTGAAAGAGTGCACACAATTTCATGTTATCTTTTTGTTCTCTTACTGTCTTTGAGGGGGGGGGGAAATGTAATTAAAAAAAACAAAAACAAAAAACAGCAAAGTCAATGCGTGGATGCTGGCTGAAATTAGGTCTAATGAGGGGCTATGCTGACATGTTGTTTGACAGTTCCATGTCCAAAGTTTTTGCATTTATGGCATCCATCAAGAGCAGGGGTGTTAAAGTCATCTTTGTCACAGGTCACATTGTAGTTATGACTTCCCCCGGAGGGCCGCTACAACTGTGAACCCAAATAAACGAAAGATTACCTCATATAAATACATACAGTATACACAACACATTTTTGAATAACCAGTTTTGAAATCAGAAGCCTATAAGAATATGTTTTTCAACTATTACATATCTTTTCAAAGGGGGATTGGTAACAAAAAAAAATGCTTGCAAATATCTCAGTGTTATCACACCAGAACACAATCAGCAAGTTTGATTTGCTTTCGCGGGCCACATAAAATGATGTGGCGGGCCGGATCTGGGCCCCGGGCCACCAGTTTGACACTATTATCTAGGGTATTATAGGGCTTTTCCTCATTAGGGTTGTTGGTGAACTAGCGCCTATCCAGCTGACTTTGACCAAGAGAAGTGTTGTACCCTGGACTGATCTGCGGCCAATCACAGGACACGTAGAAAAACAGCCATTCACACTCACATTCACGCTTAATGGCAATTTAGAGTCATCGATGAACCTAACGTGCATGTTTTTGAAATGTGGGAGAAAGCTGAGCGTCGGTCGCCAGTGCCTAGCATGAATCAGTTTGGACCTGTAGAGCTCACTGGGTCTCATCAGTCCAGTACAAAGTCGTTCCGCCTTGGATGGTAGTAACAGAGCCTTATGACACCTGTGTAAATGAGGACAGAGGTGTGAAGTGTCACACTTCTCCTGCTACTGGTGTGTTGAAAGCAATTTGAAAGACGTCAAACCACCAGCTGATGTCTTCGCTCATCTAATTATCTGATTGCAGGATGCTGACTCACTGTCCACCGGCACAAGCGGTTGTGGAAGTATCTCACCTTTGCTGGGTAAAAAGGAAAGGCAGCTTATTGTGGAACCTTCGGTTACAACTATATTGCGGAATGTGTTCGGAAGAGGCTATATATATTTAGACAGATGCACGAAAGCGGGGGACACACATACTGATAATCGGGCTGAATTCTCTGCATTTTTCCTTCCTTGCGATCAAAGTCAGCAAAAGCCCGATTCTCTGATGTATCTGGAAGCTTATCCAATGGTGAGCGATGTGCTGAGCAGGATTTTTTTCCCTCACAGATCAACTCAGTAAACGGCCGTGCCGACAATCCATCCATCCATCCATTTTCAACACCGCTTATCCTGGTTAGGGTCGCGGGACGCTGGAGCCTATCCCAGCTGACTTCGGGCGAAAGGCGGACTACACCCTGAACTGGTCGCCAGTCAGTCGCAGGGCACATATAGACACGGACAACCATTCGCACTCACATTCACATTCACACCGTCACTGAGTGGGAACTGAACCCACGCTGCCTGCACCAAAGTCAGGCGAGTGTACCACTACACCATCAGTGACTTGGCCGACAATCATAAATGTTAAACCTGTTCAGTATGATCACCTGATGTGTTTGGTCGAATCACGGACTCCGTGTTGTGCCCCGAAACAAACAAACAACAACAAAAATTTTTTTTTAAATATAGTTAAGTATTGTTGGAAAACATATACATTTACAGACTGCATTTGTATGGCTGAGACTCGCTTGCTTAAAACCTGGACATGCCGTGTTGCCGTTCAGCTGAGTTGAGTAAGTGGCAACCAACCACGAAGTGGGCACGTACTTGAATATGAATTGACGTAACTATGACAGCGTTTTTCAAACCCTTTCATTTGCAAGCAGTTTTGGTGTTTAAAGGCTATTGCATTCAATTGACAAACCGCATAGATGTCAAACTTAAAGCAGGTCACAGACTCATTTTGACCTATGTTATGCATAAAACAATTTGAAAAAAAGAGATGGATTTTGATGGCATGGGACCTTTGAAAATAGATATGTGTATAACCCGCTTAAGGCAATTACTCCCAAAAACAGCATGAATTTTGCCATTAGATCAGTAGTCTGGGTGTATATATTGGATTCTATTGTGATGAATGACTTGTGCAACATTATACAAACACTCAACACAACACGTTGCCCCATTATTTATGTCCGGCAAAATCGCAGTCTCGCTGAGTGGCTGTCGTTCCGTTTCACGTCACAATCCGTGGCTCGGCCCAACTTGGATGGTGACCACACACATAAGGATTTTCTGTCGGAAACATCAACCAGGTTTACCATTTTGTCGGATCGGCCTATTTTTCTGAGCTGATTCGGGAGGGGAAAAAACACCTCAAGACCTCAGATCTTTCAGAGACAGACAATAATCATACCTTTGCTGAATGACTGGAAAGTATGAAAAATGCCCAAATTCGTCCCAATTATAGTTATGTGTGTACACAGTGCTTTAGGCAAAGTGTTGTCATGACAACATCAGTGGTATTCATGAATGAGTTTCGCTCGTTCGGATTGAATGGGGAAGAGGTCGTACCAGGTCCTGTCCTCTTCAGTCTGACTGGAGCATTTAGGGAGCGAAAGCATATTGAAAAGCAACAGCTGCTGCGCTTTTCCAGCGACGTGCGGCGATGAAAAGCAGCCGTGTACTGTACGTCACGTCTGCTCGTCTCCCACTCAGTTCACCCACTTTGATCCGGAACACGTGGATACGTGTAAATGTTTATCTGACTTTAGCATATTCCAGATGGTCCTCCTTTCTGCGAGGAGCGCCTTTTGAAAAGCCATCCGGAGAGCTGCACTGTGGCACTTTGCAGAGGTTAAAGTTCAGGGGCTACTTTACAGAAAAGGAGGGAGGGCAGGGGGGCGGTTGGCCTCGGTGCCAACAAAGTTAAATGTCACATATTTCCCTGAGCCACGCTTGCCATTTTATAATGGGGACTTAATGGAATATTATATAAGACGCTTATTAAAGCATATTCATGACTTTAATAATAATGCTGTGTTTGTTTTTCCTAGCGAGGCAGAGTATCCTGTAGTTCTCCGTACATTTCAATTGAACAGTTAGTTCCCATAACAATCGCAAAGCAAGTACCCATGCTATGTAAGGCCATTCTAAAAGGCCTCGGTTTTATTTATTGTTTCTTAAAACTTATCTCCTCAAGGTATCATGTTAAGGATTCTTCCTGCATGCAGATGTTGGCGGATACCGTCAGTGATGAATGCCCCACGCTTCCTACAAAAACCAAAGACTTGTGTGACTTTTGAACCTATAATGGAGCGTTCTCACTTTGTACTTCCTTAAAAGGCAGCGGCGTACCTACGCAGATTGTCACTTGAGGCAGTATCTCACGCACAGGCGGCCTTCTTCTATGGCCTTACTATTGCATAGTTTAGGGGAATCTCCCAGGTCAAACACAATCCTGTTTTCCAAAGTTTTCCCATAGGAAATAATGGTACTCGAAACAATAAATTCCTGTGTCAAACTGCTGCCCCTGTGAAAACTTTATTGACTGTGCGGGAAATAAATATAGTAAGTAAATATGAGTTAACCACCGTTGATATTAAATTATAAAAACAATAAGACACTCAAATCTTAACTTCAGTGACAAAGACGTAGTGTTCCCATCGTTGACACCCCAATATATTGTTATTGTTTTGTCTAAGAATTTTTGTCTTTTTTTACAGTATACTTACTTACTGTAATGCCCTCGCATGTGGGAAAGGAGAGGCACAGTCGCCGATGCACTTTTCAGCAGTTTATTAAATGCCGATAGAATGGTAACAGTGGTCACGCCTACGCAGAAGCTGCTGTCGGCCACAGCTCTCACCCAATCACTCACACGCAGACTCGCTGACGTTCTACGTGACCCAACCAGACGCCAAGAAAAAGCAGTAAAAAGGTGAACTGCATCACAGACGCATATTGCACATCCAACTTTTTAATATGCGCACTTGTCACAAGTGTAAAAATAAGTTACCATTTACTATTTTGAATGCGGGTCCGCTGACTTCGTGTAGCTTCTTGTTTCTTCATCTCGCTCCACCTCTTGATGAGGCTGTTTCTTCTTTCTGAATGTGTTACAAGATAAAAGCAAAAAAAGGCTAAACAAAGGTGAATCATTCAATCCGTACTCAACTGAGGTGTGGTAAGGTCATCGTGGCTAACAGCGGATTGAACTTTCGACTTCCACTGTACCTTTTATAATCCACGGATGAGCGGTTACGAGAACGGCCTGTAGCTAAAAGTCCCCAGGTTCTAGACTGACAACTTGTATTAGTTTGACGTTGTGTAAGATGATGATGATAGCGGATGTGTGTGTGCACGTGTATATGACGACACCATGTGACGCGGGACATCAGAAATGACCTCGGTGGGACACGAGCGAGTGGAGGAAGCGGAGAAAAAGAGAGAAGCAGCTGTGTCCCCGAGTTCATCTTGTGTTTTCCTTTCTCCTTGTACGCCTGGACGTCCTGCCATTGTGTTTGTTTGCCTGCTCCCAAAAAAACAAAAGTACCCAGCTAAAGGTTAAAAAGACTATGACCACAGACACTGCAGGGATTTGGGAATGGAAGGAAGGGGGGAAGAGGGTGGGAGTGGATTTATGGTATCTCATGAGAATGATGTGATGTGCTGCAGAGTACATCCGGAAGCTTGTTAAACAAATTAGTTTTTTTGTTCCGGAACCGTGGAAAATTTTTCCATTATAACTGTTGACATTTTAGTTTATTTATTTATTTTGGGGGGCGGGGGGGGGGGGGGGGGGGGGGGGGAGCGCGTAGTGCAATGTCACTCTCCTCTATGGCCTTTGCCAATGATATTCCCAAGGATCGCGACTCCTTTAAAAGAAAAAAGCTACAGCAGCCACATGTGTGACTGAATTAAAGAAAAATAAAATCCAATACATTCAATAAACAGGAAAATAAATAATTGTATAAAAGATAGCAAAGCAAATAGAGATAAATTAACCAATAGAGAAACACAAGAAAAAATAACATAACATAAATACATAAAAATAACATAAATACACTAATAAAAAGATTCACTTCCGATCCAATGCTGATATTGCAGCCTTTGGGCCGATACCAAAATTGGTCCGATCCGATACGAGCAATAATCATACATAATTTGCTTATTTTGTAGTATGGAATGTTAGAAAAGCCTTGAGCAAGTGCTATTACTCAAAAGGAGAATAATAATCAGACCGACCTATTTATTAGTAACCAATGGGTTACAAAAAGTAACTGCTGTGCACGTCTTGACCTCTTAGGGGCAGTGTGGTGCACGCAATGAGATACATACTTGCAGTAACAAAGAAAATAGAAGAAGTCACGATCGAATCATTGTTATTATAACTCGTTTTTCACAGCGTTTGAATAATATATGCTAGAGAGTATTGTTATATTGTCTGTTTGTATGTATTTATACATCGTTTTTGTACCAACATCCATTATTTTGAGAGATATAAGTGCCGGGAGTTCGATGGTAATTTTCTTTGGCTCGTCAGTGGTGTTTTTCAGTCAATTGCGTGTTAGCTTTGAGCTAGCGATTTTTGTGAACAAAAACGAAGAAAGAAACGAAGTCTGACATGTATTTGAATATTACGTGGGTGTAATTATTGTTATGTGTATTTAGTTTTACAGTTAACTTAAGCTGGAGTGTCAATAAACGGCTTTCAGCAAGCAGTTCACTCTTACTTCTTGCACCTTAGCAACCTGCTGTTGTGATCACGTGGGCGCTGCTTGATAGAAGTGCTGGAGCGGATCATGGAATGGACTGTTTAGAAAAACAAAAAAAAGGAATGATTTTAGATCAAGTCGATCCGATAGTGTTTTTTTTTGTGTGGCTCACATCGGACCAACTTCGATCTCAAAGATCATATCGGGAAACTAATAAAACACGCAAAAATAGATGAACACAATTAATAAATACAAAACAAACGCAAATCACTTAAATAAATAGGGAAACATTCAAATGCTTAAAAAAAAAAAAAGAGAAATGCACAGATCAGATAAATACACAAACAGATAGATACTACTCCAACAAGGGAAATTCAGTAGTTCCAGTAAACTAAATGAACACAAATAACCTGATAAACATCCAAAGAAAGAATACAATAACTAATAGATAAACCTAGAGATAAATGAATACACAAATAAATACAACACATACAAATACATGAATAAACAAACACATACACACCAATAAATAAATACACAAATTAATCATTGTAATTTCTGATTACCACTAAATGTGGATCATATGATTCTTATTTAAGTTTTTATATATTATAAATATTCTTCATAACTTATTCGGGCACACCACAGGCAAGAAATATTCATAATAAAAATGTTCTGAGCAGGATGAAGTGCGGTTTTATGCCATGGCCAACAACTACAACAAATAAACACACTGTTAAACACAAAGCTCTCTGACAGCGTCAATCAAAACTAAGCACTGTTAGGGGTCACTCATTTGTGTGGCTGCAGCTGCTGAGGGTGTTATTCACTTGGACTGTCTTGGTTACAATTCCAATCAAAAGTGACAATTGAAAGGGTTATAAATGCATATATGGAGGGGGTGCTTGAAGGCAGTGACATTCATTTGGTTGGCTGACTCATATTAAGCCACAGCCCAGTGAGCTGCACATATAGCAGTGACTCATCCTCAAGACCCCCGACCCCCCCCCTTAATTGCAAAAATCAGCTTTCATGATGGAAAGAAGCATTTTGCATTAGTCATTTACAGTTTGATTCAGGATTGAATGGACATCTGCAATTCTCCGGTGACATCTGCAGGCCGGATGGTGTAGTACAAGTTTAAGCAGAAATAACCAATACAAATGGCCACTTCGTAGTGGACATGACGCTTTTACTGACGTGTGACAGTTCCAAATGAATACGAATTTGTAGCAGGAATTAAAAGTAATACAGTGTTATATTAGTCACACAGCAGTGGCAGTAGGGGAGTTATCCGTTGACCCTGTAACTTTATAGTAAATTGACTTATGAAAGATGGGTCCAACTCCTAGCTTGTCTGATGACATGTTGTCATAAAGTGAACTTTCACACACAGAACACAAACGGAAGAAAGTTGCAAACCCGCTTTAAGTCTGGAAAACGTAAGTCAAAATCATCATTATTCCACTTTCAAACAATTTTATAGATGTAGCTAGCTAGCAGCTAGTCTGGATGAACAGATTATTTTAGCAACATTTTTTGCTCACTTACTTTATGTAACCCGTTTACCACAATCCAAAGTCTGGACAGTGACAGGGGAGGGCGCCATGTTGTTCAAAGCAATGCAACACAATTGACTATTTGCAGTATTTACCATATGGAAGGGGTAATTTTAACAGAGACCTAAAAACAAAAAAACTATATATATATATATATATATATATAAATGTATATATGTATGTATATATGTGTCACAAGTTTTGCTGACGTAACTCACTATAATGGATTGAGGTCTTGAATTTTGTTTGACTTTCCAAGCATAATTTCACAGATAGTTTTGGTTGAACTCCAAATTATACCATTTGGGGTGTTCCACTGTAAAATAGTTTCATACTCTTTCTTAAAATGTTGAACGACCCTATAAATTGTCTGTGAGCCTGGACCAGGAGTAATTTCATCTTCATGAATAATGCTTTGACTTTAATTTGACACATTTTCCATTTAACTTCCCCCTGTGATGACCCAATTTTACAGCACAAAAGGCAAACAGTAATAATATAAAGTGCGTGAGTCATACTTGACGCTGGGAAACAAGAAGTAAGACCCTTGGGAGGGTTTCGGGAGCTGATTTACATTTCAAGTAAATATATTTCATCACCCTGCCCAATTGCTGTGAAATTGTTTCGAGGCGCGACAAAGGCCTGGTTGCATGTCAACAGATGAATGGCAACGGAAATCTAGGCTGATATATTTCATATCACACTGTCCTAATCCCACCTGCGCGCGCGTGTACGTTTGTGATTGCATTCCATGAGCTGACAGCCCCTCAGTGCTTTGATTGCAGTTGATTTATTTGGGGAGAGGCAGCGGGAGTGGAAAGGACAGGACAAGGTCATGCTAACCCAGCCGCCGAAGATCCACTCCTCTCCTGTGTCTCGCCGCATAAAACAAACTTTTTTGTTTCTTTACTGCCATGTTGAGTGAGCGTGGCGCCACTTGGAGGAGCCACCGCTGCATTATATTGCAAAGAGGGTGATTTTTTTTACATTTTTCTTTTTCCAGTCTTACTATTTTTTTCCCAGACTTGTTTATATTTGAAGAGACAGTCATTTCCAATTTTACAAGGAAAACACACAGTGGTACCATTAAGGTTGGAATCAGTCTTTTCTGGAAATTTTGCCGACCTCCATTTTGTTTGAATTAATACCATAGAACGTATATTCATTCCTGAATCAAGCAGTCACCATCAAAAAGCCCTTATTCACTGTGTAGGGATTTTTTTTACTGAAATTCCTAACATTGATACAAGTGTTTATAAAAAAAAAAGAAAAAAAAGGTAACCGCTGCTAATATGCAATTATAAAACCAATAAATGGTGCACTGACCCTTAGGTGTGACGACTCATAGTCTTAATTGTCATTCAAATGTAGGAAGTGTTAACTGTTAAGCGTTCATAGTAAAATGTAAAAACAACAATTTATGCACTCACCCTTGGGCTGGGAAATATGGCTGTAAAATAGTATTTTTTTCCTACAAAAATTTGATTTCTAATTTCAATCGTTCCCTTTGCTTATAGAAGAAGCGAATCAAGATGACATTATTCAAAACAAGTTTTTTTCCCCCCTGGGATTTGCTTTATTTTCTCTGATGTTTTTATTCCCCAGGATTAACTTGTATTAAGTTCCACAGAAACAACAGAAGTATATAGATTAGGAGCTGCACGATTATAGCAGGGCGGGGACTGAAATGAGCCTACATTTAAATATTGCTAGCGGTTTGAAAACTGCCTATTGACCCTTAAATAAATTAACATTTCACACGTTCAAACCGTCCTTTTGTCTTTTTTCATGTTCACTCCTGCTCTGTCATGATCTTTTCTCTAATGTAAGCGTACAAGTGAGGCAGGCCATCTCGGCAAAATATGCACGGCTTGGAAGCACATGCTGTACCTTGGCTCAGAAATTTCCAACGTGTCGATAAAAATGACAGATTTTGCAACATATAAATGTGCATCACGACTTTGGCGGTGTTCAGTGTGATTGACTCCCGTCCTTGCCTTCCATGGGGCTCCTTTCTTATCATACGGACAAAAGATGTGAGAATGATTCCACATTTGTTGTCTGATTCTTAGCAGGAATTTGTCACTTTTTGTTGAAAAATGATCGTCAGAGGGGTAAAATGTTTTTTTGCTACATAAGTCGCTAAATTGGCAACGGTGACTGTTCTTTTGTAAATTAGTTAGTTAGCCATGTTGTTAGTGCAAGCTTTGAACTATAAAAACTGCAAAAAAATTGATAAAAAAAAAAACGTCCTGAGTAGTACTTTAAATTAATTGATAAAATCGATTAATCGTCCAGCCCTAGTAAAAAGTGATACAAATTGTCCTTAACTTAGAAGACAAGTGATTATGGCTTAGGAGGTAAGTCTTTTCACATAAAGGCTTCACATTAATAGCTTCACCGCATTATACTGAGCAGCCAGGACGGGACATATGCTTTCCTCCATTCCAAGTACTTTGGTTGCCATGGAATCCAACATGAAATGATAAATATCACCCATCAAAGAAGTGGGCGAGATCGATGATATGACTGGTTGAACTTCAATGTAAGCCCTCAGTGCTTGCGCAGATACAGCTTCGCAAAAGCTCTTTTTGACAGGTGCTCCATTCTCGTAAATAAGAATCTGAGCTTGGCTGTTAGTGACGGTAATGCACAAGCGCCTACTGACTTTTTTTTACAAATGGGAAAGAAAAAAAACCCTCTTGATTAATATGGTGAGTGTGCCGCTTTGCTTTCAAAGGGAATAAAAGCTTCAACAAGCTCATCTCCACTGATTGGACAGCTATGATAAAAGACTCGAGTTACTTTCAAAGGATTATTCAATAGGCAGCCTCGACATAAGGGCAAACTGAAATTCAGAAGCCCCGTTAGACAGCCGTGACCTTCACTGGCCGGGTGGGCCCTTGTAGCCCAGATTGTTTTTTTCATCCCTTTAACTTGCGTAATGTGATGAACTGTCACTACAGTTTTACTGATGGATGTATCAGTGGAACAAAATGATATTCCCAGAGGGCAGAATTAAAATCAAGCTCTTTTAGTTCATCTAAACCAGTGGTTCTCAAAGTGTAGTACGAGTACCACCAGTGGTATGCGGGCTCCCTCTATGCAAAAGAATCACCAAATTAAATGTTCAAACTGTGCATCTTGAGTTTTTTAAAAATCTAGACAGTGTGAAACAGTACATTTATTAAGCGCAGTTCAGTTGTATTTATCTTTTAAGTACAATACATTCACATTGAAACTTATAGATCTGTTTGTTTTCAAACATTTATTTAGATACAGATTTTATTTAACTTTTATATGCAATACATTTAAATTGAATCATTATTTGAGTACAGCTTTTTATTTTCATATATTTACGAGAAGTGTTTATGTTCAAACTGTGCATAATATAACAGTGGCTTACATTAAATACTATACTGGGAATAAAACCTCTACCTGTTTTTGATTAATTTTTAAGCCTGGTATGCTACTGTATTTTATTATTGGTCATTATGGTGGAACTTGGGTAAGTATTTTTTGAGGCGGTACTTGGTTTAAAAAGTTTAAGAACCACTGAGTCTGTCTTCAATGAATCTACAATGCATGTTATTGCAATCTGGGAGGAAACCTGAGTACCTGGAAAACATGCATGCACACGTCACAGGAGAAGGCTGGAGCCAGGATTTGAACTCAAGACCTCTGAACTGTGAAGCGCATGTGCTTAACCTGTCGACCACAGTACCGCCGTTCAACCAAAATGTCTTGGAAAATTATGATTAAAAAATCAAACAAAGCTTGGAGTTCAAACTAGGCATGACCTCAGCAAACATTGTGACACAGCTCAGTGAGCTTCGAAAGGTTTACATTGATTGCAGTTTTTTTGAGCCTCAAAGTCTAGAGGTTCTGTTTTTGAATCTCGACGAAGGCCCTAAGTCGAGGTACCGCCGTAACCATAAATTGCGACTTGCTGCGACAAAATGTAATCACAATGAACATCTTTGGAATAATACCTACTACCCGAGCAGGCTGCTACATGTAACCTGATCATAACGTGTCTTTAGACTTAATGAAGCAGCATGCGGCAATACCAAGTCATTTTTTTACTCCTTGTCCCAAGTAACTGTAAACGACTGTATGTTTGTGGTCATGACGTCACATATGCCTTGTAGTACTACGTTACGTGCATCAGCTCCTCTCGAAAGACAACACTTGGGGCTCATTTTTCGTGACCTGCGTAAATGTGGCACGGCATGTAGCATAAATCTGCACGAAGGCGGGTTGGACTGAGTTTTGGTAATTTCGCTGATGCGTGCAAACTGCCGTATTTAAAAAAAGAAAGCAGTCTGCGCCGCTGTGGGGGTGAACACAGACGACTTCATTCGCCGCCAATCAAAGCGGCTCTTTTCATTCCCTTTAAATGCGGCGCATTGACAGTCTCACATGGCGACATCTCTGCGGAAGAGGTCAATGTGTAATTGCAGGGATCCGTGCGTGACTCGACCATTGTCACTGCTTTTGGCCGTTGTGGCAACAGACAATGTGAGCGCGTTCCCTCAGTTAATACATGATGAGCTGGTAAAAACAGCTTGCAATTTAAGCTTTTGTGCTCCGCCGCAGATGGAACGTCTGTGAAACTAGAGCCCTTGGTTTTGCCCATTGTTTAGGCCTAATATGGAATGTTTATTTATTTATTTATTTTTTTTTTTACAGAGCTCTCAGTGCCATGAGAGCACTGTAATCCGTAGTTTTTTTTTTTTTTTTTTTTTACGGGAGCAGGTGATTGGCCCACTGCCCAACCCCAGCACATGGCATTCCTAGGTGCTCTCCAATCCAAGTACTACCTAGGACCGACCCTGCTCAGCTTCCGAGATCGGACGAGATCGGGCAGTCTCAGGGCAGTTCCCGGGATATCGAAAATTACCTGATGAAAATATCTTGCGTTCACTCCATCGTCCACCTTAACCATTGTGGACAACTTCCTGGCTGATCTTTTGCTCACTGTCTTGCCCTTTAAAGAGGCAATGACGGCTCCCTGCGAGTGATGTGCAGCCTTCTCAAAACTAAAGGAACAACTTAACTTTGAGCTCAGACAGAAATCAACCCCCTGTGGTCGCACCGCAGGCACACGCTGCGTTCCCATCAGTCTGTCACGCACACCGAGAAGCATACAGGCGAGAGTAGTCCCCCACTTAAGCCTGCTCTCCCCGGTCACAACATTATTCTTTTAACATTCTGACTTTTTTCTTTTCTCTCATAATAAATGAGAGTAATAATAATAATAATAATAATAATCTGCCTTTCTTTGCCAAGGAAATTAAAGTTGAATCTTATCAATGTCACATTTTGGCATTATTCTCCTATGAGTTTATTATTGTTTTGAAACACGACAATCCCTCTCTCCCAAAATATAACTTCATTGTCTTGTTTTATATAGATGTTTTCTTTTGACATTGACTTTATTCTCGTAACATTGCAAACTTTTTTTTCATGGAATACTACGACATATTGTCGAAGTCTTTTTCTTGACACTGTGACCCCAAATCCTTTGTAAGAAACGGTTGTTTCTTACAACCCCAGTTCCAATGAAGTTGGGACATTGTGTTAGACATAAGTAAAAACAGAATACAATGATTTGCAAATCATGTTCAACCTATATTTAATTGAATACACTACAAAGACAGGATATTTAATGTTCAAACTGATAAACCTGATTGTTTTTAGCAAATAATCATTAACTTTGAATTTCATGGGTGCAACATTTTCCCAAAAAGCTGGGACAGGGTCATGTTTACCTATGTGTTCACCTTTTCATTCAATAAACGTTTGGAAACTGAGGACACTAATTGTTGAAGCTTTGTAGGTGAAATTCTTTCCCATTCTTGCTTGATGTACAGCTTCAGCTGTTCAACAGTGCGGGGTCTCGGTTGTCGTATTTTACGCTTCAGAATGCGCCACACATTTTCAATGGGAGACAGGTCTGGACTGCAGGCAGGCCAATCTAGTACCCGCACTCTTTTACTACGAAGCCACAAGAGTTGTAACAAGTGCAGAATGTGGTTTGGCATTGTCTTGCTGAAATAAGCAGGGGCGTCCATGAAAAAGACGTTGGTTGGATGGCAGCATATGTTGCTCCAAAACCTGTATGTACCTTTCAGCATTAATGGTGCCTTCGCAGATGTGTAAGTTACCCATGCCATTGGCACTAACACAGCCCCATACCATTACAGATGCTGGCTTTTGAACTTAGCGTCCATAACAGTCCGGATGGTTCTTTTCCTCTTTGGCCTGCAGGACACAACGTCCACAATTTCCAAAAACAATTTGAAATGTGGACTCGTTGGACCACAGAACACTTTTCCACTTTGCATCAGTCCATCTTAGAGGGGCCCGGGCCCAGAGAAGCTGGCGGTGTTTCTGGGTGTTGTTGATAAATGGCTTTTGCTTTGCATACTAGAGTTTCAAGTTGCACTTACGGATGTAGCGCCGAACTGTATTTACTGACATTGGTTTTCTGAAGTGTTCCTGAGCCCATGTGGTGATGCATTCCCGCCTGAGGGATCGAAGGTCACGGGCATTCAATGTTGGTTTTCGGCCTTGCCGCTTACATGCAGTGATTTCTCCAGATGCTCTGAACCTTTTGATGATATTATGGACCGTAGGTGATGAAATCCCTAAATTCCTTGCAATTGTACGTTGAGGAACATCGCTCATAAACTGTTCGACTATTTTCTCATGCACTTTCTCACAAAGAGGTGAACCTCGCCCCAGCTTTGCTTGTGAATGACTGAGCAATTCAGGGAAGCTCCTTTTATACCCAATCATGGCACCCACCTGTTCCCAATTAGCCTGTTCACCTGTGGGATGTTCCAAACAGGTGTTTGATGAGCATTCCTCAATTTACTCAGTCTTTTTTGCCACCTATCCCTGCTTTCTTGGGAACTGTTGCAGCCATAAAATTCTAAGTTAATGATTATTTGCTAAAAACAATCAAGTTTATCAGTTTGAACATTAAATATCTTGTCTTTGTAGTGTATTCAATTAAATATAGGTTGAACATGATTTGCAAGTCATTGTATTCTGTTTTTATTTATGTTTAATCCAACGTCCCAACTTCATTGGAATTGGGGTTGTACAAAACAATCTATCGCTTTCGAGTACATATCCACTGTTCAGCCATACATACCCTGCGTGATAACCAGCTCCTCCCCTTTGTGTACATCCTTTCTCAAGTCTGCGGTAATTACCTGGTTGGGCTGTCAGTCGGCATCTATTTATTGGAGAAGGTCTTGCTCATTGGTAGCATGTCGCAGTTTTGCTGACATGGTCAAGAGGGGTTCCCCCCACCCACCCACAAATTTTCAAATGGCAAGCGAGAAGGAGCCTGCTATTATTTACTCATTGTTGGCTTCAGGTATTATTGGGGAACGCTTCCACGTATCCAACTTTATCGAGAGGACGGTTGCCTGCTGACCTGTTGATAGCAACAAGAGGAAATGTGATCGGAATGTTGAGATGCAAATAGACCGTGTGGGCACAGTTCAATCAAGTCGTGGTGCAATTAGATTTGTCTTTCCACTTTCAGTTCTTTGGGATTTTTCACTCGACGTTCTCCACTCGGTGCGGAACATTCGGTTCAGTCATGTCAGAAAAAGACAATAAAAAGAGAGGGAGGCTGGGGGCTATTAGGCCTGGTAAACAAAACAGGCTTGTGTAACTCTGGCTGTTAATTCACTGACCTTTACCTTTTACAGCCTAATGCATTCTAATAGCTCAGTGAATCCTTGTATGACCCCCCCCCCCCCGCCCCCCCCCCCCCCCCACACACACACACACACTCACACTCACACGCACACACACACGCACACACACACACATTATATACAGTACACACACTTGGTTGTCAAGGAAACCACAGCACCATGGATCAACCCAAAAATCTTAATGTGGTTTTTCAATTGTTAATGTACATATGCTATTAGAACGTCTTGTCAAGCTTCTTGCCCAACACATAAATAATGTTCTTCTTTTTCTTCTTTACCAGCACCCTTCCTGATTAACTCTGTAAGTGAGCCCTGCCTTGTTTTCGGAGGTTGCGCACACCATGCAAAAAAATGACCTGTCCCTTGATGACACCCAGTGGGACAGCGTGAGTAAAATGCACCTTATTCACATTTTATGTCTTTTTTTTTTTTTTTTTTATTTCAATCCCACTTGTCGCTTCACTAATCATTATGAAAATTATCTTTATTAAGGCTTTTGTACAAGGGCCCATATTCAGGTTTTTAACCAAGATTTTAAAATACATGGTTGTGTTCATTGGCCGCTCAATGCGATGAAGTCACATTGTACCCTGTGCAGAAAACCGGCCCCAGAGCATAATGTGTCCTTCTCAGACGATGTCAGAGTTGTGTGCGAGCTATCCATCACTCACCGCGGGCCGTCTGGATTTAAAAGACATTTCCTGGAAGTCCTTAGCAAACAGCCGGACAGGTCGGCGCAGCCGTGTTTAACTGGAGATGCGGCTTGCTTTGACCCGCTGCCGACGGTGCCGGGCTTTTCCTCTCAGGCATGAATAAGACATTCGATTTTTCTCAATAGCTGTTGACCGTGAGATGGAAATCTCCCAAATGGGCTGACATGAAAGAGGAAATGCATTTGATACACAGATGAAGTGCATGGGAGGGGGAAAAAAGGCCAAAACGGTAATATAAAGTGAAATATAAACATTTTCCATTGTTACTGTGTGTGTGTCACATGACTTGAAAGTATGAATCATGCGGAAAGATGAGACTGAAATGTCAAAACGACTATTAACAGTCGGGTTATGATGATCCACTGAGTTTGGAAACCAGGGGTTACCCCAAAGAGCCTCAAGTTTCAGTTGATACAAATACACCATCTTCAGTGGATATTAAAACACCCCTGTTCAAATGCCATTTTTAAAATATTAAAACATTAGACCATAGTAAATTATTAGAACATTTTGTGTGAGCAATAACCTGTACAACTCAATTGAACAGTTTAAAAAAAAAAAATAATCTTTTGAAGATGGGAAGTAAAAATAGGAAACTCAAATAATGTGGTTGTGCAACTGTTCACACCCTCCTTCAACTGGAATGCGGCTGTGTTCAGAATCACTTTCACTTTTAAACTCAAATATCACCTCTGTGTGATGACAATAATTTTAGATTTATATTTTTATAGGAGCTATAAAAAATTATTTACAGCAGCATTTTTTAAATTAAAATACAAAGAAAATGATTGTTACTAGACAGAATCAGATCTACGTTTTCATAGCCATCGCAATATTTTCACATTTTGCTATTTTGAAGAGGTTCAAACACCTACGTGTGCTCTCACTGACAAACCAATATTGATAAGCGTTTGTTCTCAGTATGTAACAATGTATTACAAGGTAAAATTACATTTCCACAAATCTCACAATGTCATGAAAACAAGGCATTAACATTGAAATCCAAGGAATGCATAGTTTATTGGGAACTTTATTCTGACCTGCACACATCAAGCAAACTCGGTTTAGCAAAAATTATTCTTTGTCAATCATCTGTTCAAAACATTCCTCTCACAGTCCAAGGTTGTCGACACTATGGGTCACTAAAACTTATTTCCATTACAAAATGGAGGAGGCGTGGTATAAAGTGGATGTGCAGTACCTCATTTGAAGGACAGTTCTGGTGGTATCTTCAGTAGAGATAGTCGTTATTCACATACTGTAGTGTTATTAAACATGTTTTAATTGGTTGTTTCGATTCATAAAGTACTTTTACTTAAACGTGTTTATGAATGTGTGTCACCAAAAGAAAACATCAGAATTAAGTTGAAGTCTTGACTTGGGTTTCTTTGGCTCAGAGAATAGCAAGTAAAGCTGTGTGCAGCTTCTTTGCATCGAGGATTTAACTGAGAGAGTTGAGGCCCCTGATGAGAATGCCCCCTATAATGGAAGTTTTCTAGGCACGTCCAACTGATAGGAGCCCCGGAGATGGTCCCCAAACACGCGGGAGGGTCGATACAGAACCTCCACTGGCCTGCCTATGACCTGATGTCCTGTACTTTTGAAGAAGAGTGCTTTCCATGGTTAAAACGTTCTTGAAATTGTGCAAGAACTAACAATTAATAAGAACATTGTACAGAGTACAGAGGCTACTCCAGATGATGCAAACCACTCATTTGCAGGAAGAAAAGGAAGGCCAGGCTGGAATTTGCTTAGAAAATTACAGATTAGTCTGAACAATTCAAGTTCAAAGTTTTATGGACTGATGACACAAAGGTACCTTACCATGGTAATGGAAAAGCTAAAGCTTCAGAAAAAAATTATCTGCTCATGATCCCAAAAATACAGGCTCATCTGCCAAACACAGCTGAGGTTGTCAGGGCTCCCAACCCCCCCCCACCCCAGTTTACTCATTGATGGACAACATGATGGAAGCAGTAAAATGAACTCAAAAGTCTTCAGAAACATTTTGTCCACCAGTTTCAAGAAAGATGCAAACAAATTGATGGGGAGATCCGTCATCATGCAGCAAGATAGAAACACATTGCCAAACCAACAAAGGGGTAAGAAGTTGAAGGTCAAGTCAATCTCCAGACTCAAACCCTATGGAGCATGCATTTTACCTGCCTACCTACCTAGAGTTTAAAGGAGTACTCCCACCCCCTCCACCCAACCTGCCAAAAAATAAATAAAAATCAACTACTTAAAGAGGCTGCGTTGAAACCTAGGGAAAGTCTTAAAAGTATTACAATTTGTCATCTTTGTCATCAAGTGTTGTATCCGATAGAGGTGGAGGTACCTGGAAATAAAAGCTGAAGTGTTAAATTTAGACGTGAAACCCATGTTTTTTTCAGTCCACAGCGAAATAAAAAATTTGGCCTCGCTCTTCCTATTCTTCTGGCGGGAGTGTGAATATATTTATCACAGCCGCAAGGTGCTGGAAATGTTGCAGATTCATCTGGAAAATGGGCTTGACTCTGACCTTGGAAAAGGACGTTAATCTGCGCGCACTTTGGTCCCAACTGCACAAGCATGCATGCGTGTAAATGTGTGATTACAGGCAAACCCTCTGTAGCATTCTTATAAACTTACTTTCAAAAGGGACGTATAATGGAAAATGTACTTTCTAATTGCTTGTATACAAATAGTAGTGACTGTGGAGTGCCTGCCCGCCCATCAAGTGTGAATTTTTTTGTTATTCACCTATTACTGAAAATGTGTCTGTTAGTGAGCCATACTACAGATATTATGTTACATAATAACCAACCCCCACACCAAATTTCTCATGATCAACTCAGCTGGGTGAAAATCCAGAGCCACTTTCAAGCGAGGGCCGCAGCCCGGCGTATATTTGCTTGGGGTAAAGTTGTCGACACAGTGGCGAGCAGGAGTATTTGTGTTTGGTGGTGTGTCAATGTGCCAACAGTATACTGTATGAAATACTCCCTCCATGAGTAAAAATGCAATCATTGTCATTATGTGCGCTCGCTTTCGACTCACTCTAGGGTCTGCTCCTACGAGTACAAGCTACTCTTGTTCCCGTTTTCTCACAAGTATATGGGGTAGGATTTAGTTGCCTAGTTATATAGTTTTATATATATACAGTAGATATAGTCACTGGCAGGTATGTTTATTTTTAACATACCTGCCAGGTATGTTAAAAATATTTTTTTCTTTTATTGTTATTTATTTATGAATTTTGGCGGCACGGTGAACGACTGGTTAGAGCGTCTGCCTCACAGTTCTGCGGTCCGGGGTTCAATCCCCGGCCCCGCCTGTGTGGAGTTTGCATGTTCTCCCCGTGCCTGTGTGGGTTTTCTCCGGGCACTCCGGTTTCCTCCCACATCCCCAAAACATACATGGTAGGTTAATTGAAGACTCTAAATTGCCCGTAGGTGTGAATGTGAGTGCGAATGGTTGTTTGTTTCTATGTGCCCTGCGATTGGCTGGCAACCAGTTCGGGTGTATCCCGCCTCCTGCCCGATGATAGCTGGGATAGGCTCCAGCACTCCCGTGACTCTTGTGAGGATAAGCGGCTCAGAAAATGGATGGATGGATAATTTTTTGTATTTATTTATTTAAACATTTTTGTTTATTTTTATTTTTTTTCATGGGCATGTTTCAGGCATGTTTTTAAAATACCTGGCAACTGTTTTAAATTGTGAAATAAAACACATCCTTAACGCAATCCAGTGGCTATGAGTAAAGGATATTGGACAGATGGCTTGATTAGAAATAAACGAGGGTTATGTGCAATAAATTTCGCAAGGTCAGCCCTAGTTAATTACTGGATATCTTCATCAGTCAAGCTGAGTGACACTATCGGGTAAAGGTCGAGAAAAGAAAGGCGTGCACATCAAGAGGACAGGTAATTAAAGGCGGCAAAGTTTAGGACGCAAACACGGAGGCCCTACGGAGGTAGTGCAGGGAACGCGTTCATCAGCGCGGTCCCTCTCATGACGCTCTTGGGGGTAGCCCGTCCAATCAGGCGCTGCTATTGATGAATAGTCATGAGTCACCTTATCAGTGTCGCCATGGCAACACAGATGCAACCGTAGCCCCTATGAATGCGTCGAAAGAATGGGCCAAAAGCACCTCGCCGTCTCCTTCGCGCGCACATACATCTTGGTCTTCACTTAGAGCGCCCAGAGTGGGCTTGGAGCCAGGTGACCATATATAGATGATGGAGAGGGATTTCATTTCATGCGTGGTAACGGACAAAAAATAGGATTTTAATTTGTTAAGTCAAATGAAACCGCAATAAATAATCTTCTTTTTCTCTTTAGGGGTCGCCACAGCGCGTCATCCTATTCCATGTAAGCCTATCTCCTGCATCCTCCTCTCGAACACCAACTGCCCTCATGTCTTCCCTCACAACGTCCATCAACCTTCTCTTTGGTCTTCCTCTAGCTCTCCTGCCTGGCAGCTCCAACCCCATCATCCTTCTACCAATACACTCACTATTTCTCCCCTGGACGTGTCCAAACCATTGAAGTCTGCTCTCTCTAACTTTGTCTCCAAAACATCATACCTTGGCTGTCCCTCTGATGAGCTCATTTCTAATTTTATCCAACCTGGTCACTCCGAGCGTGAACCTCACCATCTTCATTTCCGCCACCTCCAGCTCTGCTTCCTGTTGTTTTTTCAATGCCACTGTCTCTAATCCGGACATCATGGCTGGCCTCACTACTTTTTTATAAACTTTGCTCTTCATCCTAGCAGCTGTCACATAACACACCTGACACCTTCCTCCACCCGTTCCAACCTGCTTGGACCCGTTTCTTAACTTCCTGACCACACTCACCATTGCTCTGGACGGTTGACCCCAAGTATTTAAAGTCCTCCACCCTTGCTATCTCTTCTCCCTGTAGCCTCACTCTTCCCCCACCACCCCTCTCATTCATGTACATATATTCTGTTTTACTTCGGCTAATCTTCATTCCTCTGTTTTCCAGTGCATGCCTCCATCTTTCTAACTGTTCCTCCACCTGCTCCCTGCTTTCACTGCAGATCACAATGTCATCTGCAAACACCATTGTCCACGGGGATTCCAGTCTAACCTCATCTGTCAGCCTATCCATGACCACTGCAAACAGGAAGGGGCTTTGGGCTGATCCCTGATGCAGTCCCACCTCCACCTTAAATTCGTCTGTCACACCTGCAGCACACCTCACCACTGTTCTGCTGCTCTCGTACATGTCCTGTATTATTCTAACATACTTCTCTGCCACTCCAGACATACGCATGCAGTACCACAGTTCCTCTCTGGGTACTCTGTCATAGGCTTTCTCTAGATCTACAAAGACACAATGTAGCTCCTTCTGTCCTCTGTACTTTTCCATCAACATGCTCAAGGCAAATAATGCATCTATGGTACTCTTTCTAGGCATGAAACCAAACTGTTGCTCGCAAATACTCACTTCTGTCCTGAGTCTAGCCTCCACTACTCTTTCCCATGACTTCATTGTGTGGCTCATCAACTTTATTCCTCTATAGTTCCCACAGCTCTGCACATCACCCTTGTTGTTAAAAATGGGCACCAGCACACTTTTCCTCCATTCCTCAGGAATCTTCTCACGGGTTAGAATTCTATTAAACAAGCTGGTCAAAAACTCCACAGCAACCTCTCCTAGATGCTTCCATACCTCCACAGGAATGTCATCAGGACCAACTGCCTTTCCATTTTTCATCCTCTTTAATGCCTTTCTAACTTCCCCCTTACTAATCAGTGCCACTTCCTGGTCCACCACACTTTCCTCTTCTCCCTCCCTTCTCTCATTTTCCTCATTCATCAACTCCTCCAAGTATTCTTTCCATCTATCTAGCACACTACTGGCACCAGTCAACATATTTCCATCTCTATCCTTAATCACCCTAACCTGCTGCACATCCTTCCCATCTCTATCCCTCTGTCTGGCCAACCTGTATAGATTCTTTTCTCCTTCTTTAGTGTCCAACGTGGCATACATGTAATCATATGTCTCTTGTTTGGCCTTTTCCACCTCTACCTTTGCCCTATGTCGCATCTCTTTCGCATCTCCTCGGTCCTCTCAGTGTCCCACTTCTTCTTAGCTAACCTTTTTCCTTGTATGATTATCCTGTACTGTGAGGTTCCACCACCAAGTCTCCTTCTCTCCTTTCCTGCCAGAGGATACACCAAGTACTCTCCTGCCTGCCTCTCTGGTCACCTTAGCTGCAGTGGTCCAGTCTTCTGGAATCTCCTCCTGTCCACCGAGAGCCTGTCTCCTCAGCTTCCACCACATGGTTCTCTGCTCTGCCTTTGTCTTCCCAATCTTCCTCCCCACCACTAGAGTCATCTTACACACCACCATCCTATGCTGTCTAGCCACACTCTCCCCTACCACTACCTTACAGTCGGTAACCTCCGTCAGGTTACATCGTCTGCACAAGATGTAATCCTCCTGCGTGCTTCTACCTCTGCTCTTGTAGGTCACCCTATGTTCCTGCCTCTTCTGGAAAAAAATTGTTCACTACAGCCATTTGCATCCTTTTTGCAAAGTCTACCACCATCTGTCCCTCCAAGTTCCTTTCCTGGATGCCGTACTTACCCATCACTTCTTCATCACCCCTATTTCCTTCACCAACATGTCCATTACAATCTGCACCAATCACGACTCTCTCTCTGTCTGTCATGCTCAGAACTACTTTGTCTAGCTCCTTCCAGAATTTCTCTTTCACCTCTAGGTCACATCCTACCTGTGGGGCATAGCCACTAATCACATTACACCCTCAATTTCAAGTTTCAGCCTCATCACTTGATCTGATACTCTTTTCACCTCCAAGACATTCTTAGCCAACTCTTCCTTTAAAATAACCCCAACTCCATTTCTCTTCCCCTCTACACCAAGGTAAAATAATTTAAACCCTGCCCCTAAACTTCTAGTCTTACTGTCTTTCCACCTGGTCTCCTGGACACACGATATATCAACCTTTCTCTTAATCATCATGTCAACCAACTCCCGAGATTTTCCCGTCATAGTCCCAACATTCAAAGTCCCCACATTCAGTTCTAGGCTCATTGCTTTCCTCTTCTCTTTCTGCCGAAGAACCCGCTTTCCACCTATTCTTCTTCTTCAACTTCGACCCACAGTAGCTGAATTTGTTTTTGCACGTTGTTAACTCGGGACACGACCGATCCAGTAGGTAATTCTTTGGATGAACGCTCATATTTGTTTGGCAAAGTTTTAAGCCGGATGACCTTCCTGACGCAACCCTCTGCATTTATCCGGGCTTGGGACCGGCCTACAGTTTGCACTGGCTTGTGCCCCCCATAGGGCTGCATTTAAACCGCAATAAATAATAATAATAAAAAAATAAAAAAAGTACATGCAGGTGAAGGCCGGGAGGCACACGAGCGCAAAAGGGGGTGACCCGATATTAAATGAGGAGAGCCGGGAAATTAGATTGAGCAGCATCAGTGCAGGACAACATCATAAGAGAGATGGAAAAGTAACAGCTGCAGCAAATAAACAGTCATGATATGGAACAATGGAATGAAAAGGCGGATGATTCATTATAGCTCCTCTACAGGTAGCGTCTATTTGTACTTTGTGCTTGTGAGTAGGGATGAACCAAAGTACTTAGTATATTCATTTTGTTAATTTTGCGTACTTGTGTCTAAGCGAAGCATACTACAGTATTTGGTAGCAGAAGGTGCAATTCGTTTGAAGAAGACAACATCACAAGAGCAAAGTTCAGTGAGGGACAATTTTGCCCCCCAAAATGTATATATTTACTTCTAACATCGACTGGTGCAAAGTGAATGGAGTGAGATTCCACAGACATGTACAGTAAAAAACAAACCCTGCCAAAAAAGGAATGTTTATTTTTTTCTTCTAAGAATGAATATTATTTTTTAATAGACACTCTGTACTTTACTTTTGTTGCAATTTTTTTTTTGTTAACAAATACTCAGTCAATAAATAAAGGACATTTCCTCAATTGCCTTTGCCCCAACTTGATATTTATTCTTTAAAAAGATCAATTTAAACCAGGGGTATTTGATTAATGTTTCCAATAGGCCACATGGCAAATTGTGAAGGTTGTCGAGAATAGTCATGTAAAGTGCATGTTTTTTTCTAAGCTGCCACTGATGTATGTAAGTTTAGTATAGGATTTGACAAGTTGGTAATGTTTAATGTGTGTTTAATGTTTAATCAACGAGATTCATAGTCCTGTAGCAATTCAATGACCATTAATAAAATACGTAGAAGTCAGTTTTATTGTTAATGACTCAACATGCTGTATCAATCTGTAATATTTTTTAGCATGTGCTTTGATTTTGAGGATCAACGGCTAATTTATATTAGTTGTTCCTAATTGGGATTCACAACTTGGGACAGGAAAATCTATCTTTTGCCTCTTGGCCAAATTTTGTTTTTTATTATTATTATTTTGACTGCATCCCTGTCTTCCAATGTATTTTTAGTGGAAGAATCTCTTTTTGAAAGTTTTGAACTCATGTTCCCATGCCTTGTTGTTTAGATCACAATAATACTGCTCGGAGGTCACAGCAAAGTTCAGCTTGGACGTTGTTGACTAGAATGCAGTTGCCTCGAGACGCTTCAACAATTGATTCCTCACAATCGACTGAATCGCAACGATCAAGTTATTGATTTGTCGTTTCCAACCGTGCCCTGACATAAGGACACAGATCTAGACCACAATTAGTGTTAGCCTTTATTTTCCTCAACTGCCATGTACATAATTGAAGGAGGCCTTTTTTGGATGACTCAACTAGTGACCAGTGGAGGCTGTAATGAATTTAAGGAAATTCGGTAATTCACCAGAACATTTTACTCCATTATAAAGAGCGACTGTAACTGCTACCAGTGTCCTCTTTATCAGTGATTGGCCAGGCCAATTGATTTCTTTTTGAGCCACTGCCTATCTACCTGCTTCTTTATTCATGAGGGCGGTGAGCAATCCGCTGCATATTTGAAACAATTAAATAAGTTAGTAGCCAGCTTCATGCAGCGGGTGAGATTCTATGTGTCCCTTCTCTTAAACCTGCTGAGACACATTTGTTTTAGCAATCTGGTCCCAAAATACTCGATTGTGTCTGTTTGTCTGCTCGCCTGACCAAGCAAGTCCTGGCGTCGTGTTGAGGTAGAGAGGTAAGCAGGCCCGCTACTTATTTATTATTTAAAGCTAGTTTAAAAGAAAACATCGCCAGCCACCCACCATTCTCATTTCACAGCCCGTTGAGCGCATTTAAAGTGTGATTAATCTCGCAGGTGTTTGGCAGCATGCTCAGCGAGAGTGTTGGCTTGATGTATGAAGAGTGATGTGTGAACTCTTCTCTGGAAGGTCGTTATGGAGATTTCATGGCGCGATGAAGCCGCCATGCCATCGGTGTCAAAAGTTTAGCAGCTTTCAATTCATGGCTGACACAGTGGATTTCCTTCCCACTTCAGCCTTACTGTATCAAGATGGAATAAATTGCAAGCGGGATGTTCTTTCTTTCTCTTCATTTCTGTTCTGTGACACTGAATTTTGGTACAAAATTACAGAAAATGTGCTGCATTCGTTGCCCTACACTGCTCCCCCCAAAAGTTCCAACTCACTGGCTCATGATGGATGGATTGGACAACTCATAATATGGGTTGTCTGGTATATGGTCTCCATGTCTCGCTACATCTTGCAATGAATTACTCGCTATTTGTGTATCTCTATATTCCTTACATTACACGATGCAATGCAGAGGTCTTCATTCTTCCTCGGAACCTTGGCCATATTATCCTCAAAAGTATCTGTTATTTGACAGCTGACCATTCTGGGGGAAAAGAAAAAAAAAAAGCAGGAATGACAACATATCTGCTTTTCTGTCTTAACCACGACCACTTTAAATTCCGACCATCCTTGCAATGGTTTTCAGACAACACACAAGAAAAAAAGTTCAATAAAGTTCATCTGTTAAGAAAAAGCTGTGAGAGATCATAGTTCAGGGCCATATAACCAAATACCATATTTCATCATGCAGTGGCCAGGGGCATTTATTAAACAGGGGCACATAAGGTGAGACGTCTTAGGGCGAAAGGCATTTTTTGGAATAATAATAAACCCCCTGGTGACACGCTGGTCGACTGGTTAGCACATCTGGCTCACAGTTCTGAGGACCGGGGTTCAAATCCCGGCCTCGCCTGTGTGGAGTTTGCATGTTCTCCCCGTGCTTGTGTGGGGTTTCTCCGGGTACTCCGGTTTCCTCCCACATCCCAAAAACATGCATGGTAGGTTAATTGAAGACTCTAAATTGCCCATAGGTGTGAATGTGAGTGCGAACTCCTGAAGTTTGCAGATGACACCACAGTCATCGGTCTCATCAAAGACGGTGACGAGTCTGCGTATCGACAGGAAGTGGAGCGGCTGGAGCTGTGGTGCGGCCGACACAACCTGGAGCTGAACACGCTCAAGACTGTAGAGATGATTGTGGACTTCAGGAGGCATCCTTCGCCAGAGCTGGCCCTCACGCTGTCCAACTGCCTGTGTCAACCGTCGAGACCTTCAAGTTCCTGGGAATTACAGTCTCTCAGGACCTGAAGTGGGAGTTCAAAATCAACTCCATCCTCAAAAAGTCCCAGCAAAGGATGTACTTCCTGCAGCTTCTGAGGAAGCACGGCCTGCCACAGGAGCTGCTGAGGCAGTTCTACACAGCGGTCATCGAATCAGTCCTGTGTTCTTCCATCACAGTCTGGTTTGATGCTGCTACAAAAATGGACAAACTCCGACTGCAACGGACAATCAAAACTGCTGAAAAGATTGTCGGTACCCCTTACCCACCCTTGAGGACTTGCATGCTGCCAGAAGTAACAAAATCCTCTTGGACCCTCCACATCCTGGTCACCAGCTCTTCCAGCTTCTTCACTCAGGTAGGCGCTACTGAACAATCCAAACTAAAACTAGCAGAACTAGCAGACATTCCAACAGCTTCTTCCATCTTGCCATTAAGTTCTTAAACAGTTAACTTAAAATTCCATTGCAACATGCTGCCAATTATTCTTTTTGTCTTGAGTTTATTGTCACATTTCTGTCGGTCCAATTATACAGTACTCGTACACTCACTGTAGTAGTCTCGCCACGCTGCACTATTTGCATATCTATTGTTGACCAATACTGGCCACACATGTGCCTGAGTAGCATCTGCACCTTTTGCACAATCGACTGAGTAATATCTGCAACATTTGCACAATCGACATTGTCCCAGATTATCGCACTACTAGTCACTCTAAACTGCATACATTTTTTTGTAGTCTCAGCGCCCTTTGCACAATGGTCATTGCACCGGACTATTGCTCTATTAGTCATTCAAACTGCTTTCATTGCTAGAGAACTCTGCATCCTTTTGTCAAAATTGTCAAAAAAAAAAAAAGTACCGACATTACCAGATTACTAGGCATCCTTTTATTGGTCAGTGACTGTTTTTCTTAATGTCTTTATGTCTCAAAAGTATTCTCTGTCAATTGAGTGTCTGTTGTCATACTAGAGTGGCTCCAACTACCGGAGACAAATTCCTTGTGTGCTTTTGACATACTTGGCGAAATAAAGATGATTCTGATTCTGAATGGTTGTTTGTTTAAATGTGCCCTGCGATTGGCTGGCAAACCAGTTCAGGGTGTAAACCGCCTCTCGCCCGAAGATTGCTGGGATAGGGTCCAGCAAGCGACCCTAGTGAGGATAAGGGGTACAGAAAATGGATGGATGGATATTAAACCCACTAAATTTCTCTAAACTGGTGTTTAAAAACAAAATAAAGCATAAACGTGGACACATACACACCACTGTGGCGTGATCACATGTCAGCGTCTACCGGAACTCTAATCATCATTTAAAAACATCTTTAATAATGTACTCATTACAACATGCGGTTGGACACCACTCTTTAATTATCGACCAACTATTTATTTTTTTAATTTGTGTCAACAAACCAGCCTATAAACTGAGCTCATTAGTTTTTTTCCTAATGGGAAAAGTGAGGCATTTATTTGTCCTAAGTGGGGAAGAGAGATGCGTTTGTTTGCGGATGACGCACCCGGCGACTAATTACGGAACTGTATCTGTTAGAGAGACGGCCATACTTTTTGACGACATAAACACCCTGGCTGTAAATTCCAGGGTGCAGCAGATAAACCTCTGCTTTTACTCCAGCTGCAAGACCACGTGTGTATGTTTGTGTGCGAATGAATGTGTACAAGGGTGGCAAAAGTACTCACACTCTGTATTTGAGTAGATGATAATCTAGCGAAAGAAATACTGATTGAACTCTTCAGGTAAACGTAAAGTACAAAAGTGAAACTTATTTTTGAACGGTCAACTACAACCCCAATTCCAATGAAGTTGGGACGTTGTGTTAAACATAAATAAAAACAGAATACAATGATTTGCAAATCATGTTCAACCTATATTTAATTGAATACACTACAAAGACGAGATATTTAATGTTCAAACTGATAAACTTGATTGTTTTTAGCAAATAATCATTAACTTAGAATTTTATGGCTGCAACACGTTCCAAAAAACCTGGGACAGGTGGCAAAAAAGATGTTTGGAACATCCCACAGACGAACAGGCTAATTGGGTACAGGTGGGTGCCATGATTGGGTCTAAAAGGAGCTTCCCTGAATTGCTCAGTCATTCACAAGCAAAGATGGGGCGAGATTCACCTTTTTGTGAACAAGTACGTGAGAAAATAGTCGAACAGTTTAAGGACAATGTACAATTGTAAGCAATTTACGGATTTCATCATCTACGGTCCATAATATCATCAAAAGGTTCGGAGAATCTGGAGAAATCACTGCATGTAAGCAGCAAGGCCGAAAACCAACATTGAATGCCCGTGACCTTCGATCCCTCAGGCGGCACTGCATCAAAAACTGACATCAATGTGAAAAGGATATCACCACATGGGCTCAGGTACACATCAGAAAACCAATGTCAGTAAATACAGTTCGGCGCTACATCCGTAAGTGCAACTTGAAACTCTACTATGCAAACCAAAAGCCATTTATCAACAACACCCAGAAACGCCGCCAGCTTCTCTGGGCCCGAGCATATCTAAGATGGACTGATGCAAAGTGGAAAAATGTTCTGTGATCCCACGAGTCCACATTTCAAATTGTTTTTGGAAATTGTGGACGTCGTGTCCTCCGGGCAAAAGAGGAAAAGAACAATCCCGACTGTTATGGACACAAAGTTCAAAAACCATCTGTGATGGTATGGGGCTGTGTTAGTGCCAATGGCATGGGTAACTAACACATCTGTGAAGGCACCATTAATGCTGAAAGGTACATACAGGTTTTGGAGAAAGATATGCTGCCATCCAAGCAACGTCTTTTTCATGGTCGTCCCTGCTTATTTCAGCAAGACAATGCCAAACCACTTTCTGCATGTGTTACAACAGCGTGGCTTTGTAGTAAAAGAGTGCGGGTACTCGACTGGCCTGCCTGCAGTACAGACCTGTCTCCCATTGAAAATGTGCGGTGCATTATGAAGCGTAAAATACGACAACGGAGGCCCCGGACTGTTGAACAGCTGAAGCTGTACATCAAGCAATAATGGGAAAGAATTCCTCCTACAAAGCTTCAACAATTAGTGTCCTCTGTTCCCAAACTTTTATTGAATGTTGTTAAAGAAAAGGTGATGTAACACAGTGGTAAACATGACCCTGTCCAAGCTTTTTTGGAATGTGTTGCGGCCATAAAATTCAAAGTTAATGATTATTTGCTAAAAACAATTAAGTTTATCAGTTTGAACCTTAAATATCTTGTCTTTGTAGTGTATTCAATTAAATATAGGTTGAACATGATTTGCAAATCATTATATTCTGTTTTTATTTATGTTTAACACAACGTCCCAACTTCATTGGAATTGGGGTTGTATATAAAATACCCATTTTGATCAAAACTGCACACAAAATATTTTTTTTCTCATTAACTAGCTTGTACTAAGACAGAATAATGTGGACTGCATGAGTAAAACAAAACAACATTACAAAAAATGCTAAATTAGGTAATGATAACAACTGAAATAATACACTTTAGCTGTGTGTTTTTCTTTGAATTTGGTGGGTTTTTTTGTGTGGCTGGCGCAAGAACCAACGCATTTGCCACGATTCTTGGAGCAATCAAGATCTTAACTGCGGTTACATCTTATTTTGCATTTTGTTGTCATTCGTGGAAGTTGAAAAAAGCAGCAAGCCTATCTTGACAAAGTAAGGAGTCGAAATGTAGGGAATGTATGGAGCAGAAGTAAAAGTCGTCGGAAATATAAATGCAGTAGAGATCAAGTACAGATACCTGACAAATCTACTCAAGTACAGTGCCAAAGTACCGGTATTTGTACTTTGTTACTTCCCACCATTGAATGTGGAATGTTCATATCACATTTACCGAACGGAATCACAGGCCTTTACCTTGGAGGCAACGAGACACAAAAGAAGCTATCAATAAATTGTAAACAAAAGCTTGCTGCGAGTGTGTTTCAAGAACATTGTTCCGTCGGCCGGGACTGCTGGCAGAAAAATGTGAACCCTGAATCTCTTTTTTCGAAGCTGGTGATTGAGCACTTCTCGTCCAATTGCAATCTTTCTTATTCATCTTCTCCGTCCTTCCCTCTCTTTAACTTCTTTCCAGATCATTTTCCGTCGCCTCACTCCCCGGGCTTTATTTGAAATTCATTTAAGATTCACTGTCTGATAGAGTCGATTGCTAAATTCATTGCGCAGAGATGGATGATGGCACTGCTGATGAAAAGTTGCGCTTTTTTGGAATCCTGTGCACGGGTTGGCCCGTGGCTCCATGCGATGGTGACGAATTCTCATATTTATTGCGACCCCTTCAGCGAGCTCACAGTGAGAAACCCAGAGAGGAAATCAGGGAAGGGGCCTCTTGGATTCAGGCAAGATTGCAACGCTTGGAGCAGATGGTGCAGATAGGATAAGCAGCAAAATGTATAACGAAAGTGAGACATTCCAAACAGCAACAAATGCTGAAGTCCTTCCATTTATTAATATTTTTTTAAAATGTTATTTCATTTGCTAACCAAACCATTATCTATACCACTATTCTTTAATAGTGTCGCTGGTGAGCTGGATCACATCCCATCGGACTGTGGGGCCAATCAGCCAATCAGGGAACTTATAGACAAACAAACATTCACACTCACATTCACAACTGTGCGCAATTTAGTCTTTAATTAACTTAACATACAAGTTTTTAGAACGTGGGAGTGATTTATTTCATTTAGTTCTGAGCTGGGTCTACAATAATGAGGTGCAACCTTTTTTGCTATCTGTGTAAGTCTTCCAAATGTATCCCAAACAAATATGATGATCTACCAAATATTTTTAGGATATTCCCAAAAAGTTGACCTCATTTTACATATGAATATCTGCGCATCTACATGTCGGAAGTCACTCATTAGTCGTACGTGAAATAATCATTGCAATATAGTTCAGTTGTATTTAACTTTTAAGTTCAATACATTTGCATTTAATCTTTAAGAAGTGTTTGCTTTTAAACATTTATTCAGGTAAAATTTTGTTTTACCTTATGTGCAATACATTTGAATTGAATCATTATATATGTATTGTTTTTTTGTTTTTGTTTTCTTCTATAAGTGCAGTGTTATTGTTCTAACTGTGCAAAGTGTTACACTGGCTTACAATAATATTAAATATACATCTTGGGAGTGAAACCTCTGTCTTGTTTTTGATAAACACTGAGGTCTACTACTATTTTAATTTTAACATATTCAAACAGATAAAGATAACATACTGTATAAAATGTGAAAAAGTTGTGTACCACCTGTGACACAAAACACATTTTCTTTTTGTGCCGTGTTTAAATCTACTTTGCAGCTGGTGTATTTTTATTGAATTTCCTCAGAAATGCACATTGAACACTCGTTTGCCTGTGTCCAAGCATATTTCAACACTCAAAATGCCTTTTGCTAGTGAATGTCATTCTTCACCCTGAAAAAAAAAGAAAAAACAACATTAAACTAACATCATCAATATCGAAACTTAAAACATTCAAGCTCGTTAGTTTTTATGTATCTAGTTAAAATGTGAGATTATTTGAGTGAGAATTAGCTGTGTTATTAGACTACAAAATGTCTTTTTTTGGGAACAGTGTGTATATTCTGAACATTTGTGAGTTAAATGTTTTTATGCTTTTTACGACAGTTCCCCAGAAGTTTTATTTGTTTTTAGAATTGCTTGGCCAGCTCTTCCATAAAGTTGTACCACAGTGTCAAATGTACCGTAAACTCATGCAAAAGTGGAAAACCCAAACAAACTCCAATATTTGTTGTCACCTGAACCACTCAGTAGGAGAACAGAAATAATGAAAAATTCAGGCGAAATGGCTTCCTCTTTGCTGACAGAGCTGTCTAATTGATATGAATTAATTCATAAATTATGCATGAAACAAAGCGTAGCTTTAAAACATTTAATAGCATCCATGATACAACCTGATTGGAAATGGAGACCCATGGGGAAAAAAATGCCAGCTGTTTGGTTTTCAGGATGAAAAGCAGGCCGGAGGATTGTATGGAGAACTGAGGTTGCAAAGAAAAACGTGGACAGTGGAACACCATCAATTTTTTTTCACTTAGGAAACAATGGAAAATCAATTTTGTGTCCAAACTGTGGCCACCATTAACACTGTAGTACTGTAAAGGTAAAGTCAATGTTTAAAGTAACATTTTAACATTCTTTACTGTCTACACATGGCAAAGGCGTAATGAGCAGCTTTGCATTTTAAAACATTATTGTCAAATGAATCTAAAAAGAAATTAACCACCCAAAATGCATTAAGAAAAAACAAAAGCAACAAGAAAAAAAATAAACAAATAAAACCTTGATTTTTTTTTTTTTTTGCCTTGATTTTGAATAAGTCTGCTTTCTTTGTGTAACTTCCTCTTTATATTCTTCCCTTCTTGAAGCTCCTTCTGTTGGAATAAGTGTTTCAAAAAAGCCAAAGAAGAAGTGCATTAATCCTGAGGTATGCTGAAGTCTTGGGCGATATGTTGATGCCGAAGGTTTGTAGTACAGCAGAGGAGATATTTTGGTCGAATAGGAATGAGGTACAATAAGATTTGCATAGCGATGGTTTGAAATCAAACTTTATTGGCATGCAGTAGTTCTCCCAACAAGACCATCTCAGGCTTGTTCCATTTTAGTTCCACTTTGCTATAGAACTTTCTCGCCTATATTTAGATTCTGTCCTATAGCAAGCATATCTGTTCAAATTGTGTTGTGAAAGTGCATTATTAAGGCACTTGGTATCAGAAGTTAAAAACAGGATGTCCTCTTCAGTTTATGTTCAGCTTCCCCAGAGTTGCAGAGTTGAACAGGAGGAGATTTGTTATGCTCTCTGGCAGCCGCCATGACACCAAATAAAGGCTCTGTGAAACCAGCAAATTATTCTAGACTTAAAATAAATTGTTCTTTAGGCATGTCGCAGAGGGTAGCAGTCAAGGCTGCAGGTGTGAGACGTTGCTATGCCTTCACCATAAAACAAGGTCCCTTCAGCTACAACTTCTTTTACATTGTATTCTTTGTATTTATTGCTCACTAAAGCAATAGTCCACAATAATCACAATAACGTACCAATGCTAAAAAATGATAGCGTATAGTTGTCAAGCCATCAATATTTACCGTACAGCTTCTAAAGTCGGTACAATTAGGAATTTGACCAAGCTTTTTGAGAATTCAGCTCTGAGCATCTCAAGAATTACCTCCATAATGCCTGGATCAGAGTACGTGATTTTCTCCCTGATAGTGACCCTATTAGCTATTGCGGGCAACATATTTTGTATGGAACGACAAAACTTCTTGTAGTGTGACATAATCCACGACCAACGATTTGGCCCTACGATAGCCCTGCGGCGCCAAAATGGAAAGTCTAACATGTTTGATTTTTTATTTTTTTTTTTAAATATATCTTCCGTGTCGTGTGACATTTCAACGACAACTCTCAGACAGCGCACCTCGACGTCAACCAATAGGATTGCTTATTGTGATCGGCGCATGGTCTCCCGTGCTTGCCGTCAACATACTTGGTCTCTGTTGTCAGCATTTATTCACGCACACGAACCAATGTTTACCAAAACTTTCGAGCATAATTCGACAGAACGCCGGCTTGTTTACATACAAATGTTATTGCTAGCGCTAGCTTGCTAGGGTACATAACATTATGTTACCTGTTTACGAGCCGTATTTTATTAAAAGTACTCGGACATACTTCAAGCTCTTCTGGAATGGACACCCCACTCCCAAGCGCCGGTGACAATAAACCGGTTTTCCTCTTCGTTCTTTTTTTCCCCCCAACACAATACCATGCATTGGCGCGATACATTGTTGTTATCGTCACCATGGTAACGGGTGTATCCGGCCACGTTGACCTGTGACACGTTTTCTGATTGTGACAGTCCAGGATGTACCCTGCCTCTCGCCCAAAGTCACTTGGGATAAAACCCAGCTCACCCGCGACAAGCGCTCTAGAAAATGGATAGATGGAAATTCTTTGTTCGGTCCTTGAGCTTGAACAGTATACTCAAATGCTTCTGGCACAGACTACATCAGCAACATTGAGCACTAGGGATCCAAACCTGCTGAGCAAAGCTCATGTAAGAACGCCAAAACAACAGAGGCATACTATGATTACTACCATTAATCTTAAAAAAGAAGAGGCCTGCACATTCCGTTTTTCCTCTACACATAAAATCACGTTTTTTAAAGACGAGTTGTTTACTCAAAGGCAGAAACTAGTAAGTGGAGCAGCAAATTTGACCTTCCACATTTCAAATGACACGACTCGACCACCAATGGAATGGCACATCAAATGCAGAAGAGTCGCAGCAGGCTAATTAACCTTTAACTGATCCCACTTATCATAAAGTGCCTCTTCAGACATTTGGGGCCTGATTTACTAAAGGTTCGCATGTACAAAAACAGGCGCAAACTTGATTGCGCAGGCAAACAGATGTGGAAGCTGATCTACGAACCAGGCTCAACCATGATTGCATCTGCCAAAAGACGCTCGATTGCTGTGCAATTCATTTTGCACGTTATGGAAGGAGCATATGAAAATGCAGTGTGATTTTGAGACGAATTACGCCTGCTGGTTTTGCGTCTTTAGCAACTAAAAGGCAGGTGCAAACCAGCATACAAAGCGGAGACATAACGGCGGCGCTGAGAACATTTCCTCTCGTAACCATTTTTTGCAAAGCCAGCAAAAGTTATCGATTCAGCAATGCAATTTTGGAGCTTATGCGTGATCTAAGGGCTGTCTTGGAGTCAAGTCACAAGAAGGAGTCATGCCATATCGCCTATGAAAAAAACTTTGAAGTTTCCATTTCCCTTTGTCTGGGTAATTTCAGCACACGATAACATTTGGTGCTGGCATCTCACAGAGCAGCTTTCCAGGTTAACTCTTGTCTCCTATAGACACTGTTGTGGCCATTTTTATAACGGTTGCCAACAGTGCGTGGATTCTTTTAGACTACGTGAACCCGCAATTTAGTGCCCGCTATTTTGGATCCTCGTAAAAGTTTGAAATCTTGTGCCACACACCTATCAACAGCGTGTGCAACATGTTAGTTACCACGCAAATTTGTATCCACTATTTGGCTTCAGTAAATCAGAACCTTGAACTTTAGCATAGCATACACAAGTTACACTCAAGGACTGCAACAGGAAAACACATACAAGCAATATGATATCAATATCTTGTTCTTCCTTATCACATTTACTCTGTTAAAGGTTATTACAGTTTACCTCATTGTAAGATGATATTAAACATTTTACCTTCAACCTGCTTAAATAGTGAGGGTTAATCAAATTGGCTCACTTGTCCCCCTCCCCTAGTGCAAGTCACTGTCTGTGGCAGTGAGTGTAATGCACCTAATTATGTGGAAATGGCAGCTCAATGGCTTTCTGAATGAGAAGTGACATCTTGATGGATGCGCACGAGCATGCGAGTTAATGTTCTGCGAAGCATATTTTGGACTCATAAAGATGTTGAGTGTGTTCCTGCTCACGCAATAGAGCATCACGCTAATCGGGCAGAATCATTTGATTGTATTGGCCCAGGCCATCCATCTATCCTTAAGTATTCATACTGTAAATCTAGTCTATGCAAACCTGTAACCTCCATTCATCATGTGAGAGTCATCCAGTGTGTTTCTTAGCTTTTTGTGTACTTTAAAACTGTGCATACTCTGTAGGCTATGATTTTCGTTGTCCACTTTCAAAACTAAACAAGAAATTGACTGTGTTTCAGTTTCTCTGAGCTCTGAATGTGAATGCTAAAAACAGTACTATCAAAAAAAAAGACAACGTGCTCTTAACTCATTCACTGCCTGCCGTTTCCCCATATTGCCAGCCGTTTTAGAGCATTTTGACCGATTTTTCAAGATCCACAGAATATTGTGTTCTGTGACAATACAAGCACAGAACCTCCCAAAAGAAAGTGTATACTCTCTTCTTTCAACAGAAAAAAAAGTTTGTTCCCAACCATTTCCTTTCTTTAGTAATCATCAGTGGAACATTGGTTGGTTTCTGTTGTGACACCTCAAATATAAAACAACAAAAACAAGACTGAGAGAGGGCTTTTGATGGCAAAATAATTCTTTATTTACAGATATACAACTTAGAAATGCATCGTGAGCGACGCTGACTCACAGCATGGCTTCTGCTCCGATTTCTTCTATCTTCTACTCAAAAGCTGTGCTGATCTCAAATCTCAAGCGATGCAAGTTCAGCTGGGATAGGCTCCCCCCCTCCCCCTCTTGACCCCTGAACAGGATATGCAGTATAGAAAATGGATGGCTGGACGGATCGATGGTGTTGTGTGTGGATGATGTGGCACATTGAGATATTGACATCTGCTAGCAGGGGGTACCCTCCTGTCATTTTGTGTTGTTAAGCCTCATTGGGGGCTCAAAGATTGCACTTTCCTGACAGAAATCTACCAGGTCATCGTATAAACGCTCGGGAGCTGCCAATCATTCATCGTACCTCCCTGCCAACTTGGCCCTGATCCCAAAGCCGGCCAGACGAAACAGGCTTAATTCGCATCATATTTGCTGAGCTGTAGAAAGATGCTTCTGCTTAAACCACTACTAAAGCAGCTTCTATATTAATCTCTTCGGGGGTTGTTTACAAGCTTGTAGTTTTTATTCAGTGACCACTAATCGGGCAGTTATTCAAAGAACACTAATTAGTGGTTTAAGGTTTAAGCAACCGCCATTCTATCAGTTTTAAGCTTGGTGGGATGGATAAATTAAAGGTCCTGTGTATCAATGCCTGGTTAGTTAAATAGATGGAGGTCTCACAATAGTTGTACAGTCAAACTACTGCACGCTAACTCAAATATTGTCGCTGCAAAAGGGGAGTGCTTTGTGGGATTTACTGGACCTTGGAGAAGATAAGGTGTGAATGGGGACCCGACAGCAAATAAATTGTCTCAATTAATACAACCTTGACCTTTTTGTAATAAAGTGTTTAAATGGGACTATCTCTAGCTGTGGATTTTATTGGGTCTATTTTTTAGTGAGTGGCGGCCGTGCTTGTACACATGGTGTGGAACTATCACCTGGAAAACAGCAGCGCGGAATGTACGTGCTGACGTGTGAGCCTTACTTAACAGGGTAAGCGAGCTTCGTTATTCATACGCAGCAAATGAAAACTCTGCGCCGTTTGAAGCAAGATAAATGGTCGCTGTATCAGCCTCAATTTATCACGCTGTTCCAGCCTCTGCGTATTGAAGTGTACCCTGAATCAAGGATACTCCTGCGAGCGCTCAATAGGCAAATAACTGATTATGGTTCTACACTCCCAAAGGACACTTGACCAAAGGAAACCCAAACAAAACAAAGAATAGAAGTCGTTAAATGAAACTCCATCTTGTCCACTTCCAGCCATCTGAGCCTTGGGCACTTTGTGTGTTCAATAAGAGGGGGGGGGGCGAACAAATGAAAGCAACTCATTCTGGAATTCTGATTCGGAATTCAGTACATCACAAGCCTGACTGAACGAAGTGAGTCATTTATTTGACTATAATGGAGTGAGTCTGTTTGAGTTTCTCAGCATTGCAGCCACTGAATGCTAATCATTTACTGTAAGTGATCCGTTCACTTTATGCACCTTTATGTGCGCCTTCTATCATTTGCAATAAAATCAAGCCAACTCCGTGTGAGTGCAAGCGACACAAGTGCATATTAAAAATAGCAGCAGCAGCAGCTTTGCATAACTGAGTCATGTTGCGGGTCATGGGTTTTGCTCCTTTAGGGGAGTGAAACATTTGTTTCTCTGTTTGACTTTTTTTTTTTTTTGTAGGATGTCTCGCTTAAGTGAATTCCATTCATAGAAATCAATTCTAAACTGTATTTTACTGAGGAAAAATACCAGTGGAACAGTAAAGCCAATAATTTGTTCATACAAGCATGAAATTAGGCAGAATGCTTGCTGTGGAGCAACCTTAAGAAAATAGAGCTAGCCACCTGAAATTCCAAGATGGCCACCATACATCATGAAATAATATATCAACATATTGTTTTATAAATAGCCAAAGTGCACTTGTTATTGAGATAAATTTTGTCTTTCTCTGCCAAAATGGCCATCAAAGTAATTTGCATAATATGCTAAATTCCACGGAATTGCTACATATTTGTCTACAACCCCAATTCCAATTAAGTTGGGACGTTGTGTTAAACGTAAATAAAAACAGAATACAATGATTTGCAAATCATTTTCAACCTATATTTAATTGAATACACTACAAAGACAAGGACTGTTGAACAGCTGAAGCTGTACATCAAGCAAGAATGGGAAAGAATTTCACCTACAAAGCTTCAACAATTAGTGTCCTCAGTTCCCAAACGTTTATTGAATGTTGTTCAAAGAAAAGGTGGTAAACATGACCCTGTCCCAACTTTTTGGGAACGTGTTGCAGCCATAAAATTCCAAGTTCATGATTATTTGCTAAAAACAATCAAGTTTATCAGTTTGAACATTAACTATCTTGTCTTTGTAGTGTATTCAATTAAATATAGGTTGAACATGATTTTCAAATCATTGTATTCTGTTTTTATTTATGTTTAATACAATGTCCCAAGCCGGCACGGTGACCGACTGGTTAGCACATCTGCCTCAAAGTTCTGGGGACCGTGGTTCAAATCCCGGCCCCGCCTGTGTGGAGTTTGCATGTTCTCCCTGTGCCTGGATGGGTTTTCTCCGGGCACTCCGGTTTCCTCCCACATCCCAAAAACATGCATGACTTGGAGACTCTAAATTGCCCGTAGGTGCAAACGTCAGTGTGAATGGTTGTTTGTTTCTATGTGCCCTGCGATTGGCTGGCGACCGGTTCAGGGTGTACCCCGCCTCCCGTCCGAAGATAGCTGGGATAGGCTCTAGTGAGGATAAGCTGGGATAGGCTTCAGCAACCCGGGACCCTAGTGAGGATAAGCGATAAAGAAAATGGATGGATGGATGGACAACGTCCAAACTTCATTGGAATTGGGGTTGTCGTATGACACGTCTACAATGCACGTTCATTCTTGTGTATCACTGAGCATTCAGTGGACTTTGATGTTGCGGATTATTTCGAGCTGTTCCGGTCATTTCTATGATGTGAGTTGACAGTTGTCATTAACAACCGGCAGGAGACTTGATGGTCTCATTGATTATACTACGACACGTCTATGTCGCGTGCTGTTGCGTTCTGTCGGCTTTGATGTTGTGGATTATTTCAAGATGTTCTGGTTGTGTCTGTGATGCAAGGTGACAGTTATCATCAGCAACTGGCAGAGGGAACGATTGCATTGATCATATTGCGACACTTGTATGGCCCACGTGTATGCCATTGGCTTTGATATTGTGGATTATTTTGAGTTGTTCTGGTTATTTCTGTGAATCAAGGTAACAGAAGTTAATTGTCTATTTGATCTTGCTCACTCGAGCAGTTTTTTTTCCCAGAGTCTAGCACCCTCCCGCAACCCCACCCGACCCCCCCATTTTTGTCCCCGCAATGTAGTTATTGTGTTCCGTTTTTCCCTGGTTCCTTAGGTGTGTGACGATTCAATGGATTCCCCAGAGCCAGGGCCGGTCTCCTGCATGGAGCCCTTCCTGGTGCGGAGGCTGTCCTGCCGCACGGTGCAGCTGCCGCCTCTGGCCTTCAGACAGGCTGAGCAGATGTACTTCGACCGCAAGCCGGAGACTGATGCGGTCACCATTCCGCCGCGGCCCAACACTCTGCCGCTTCGCACGCCGCCTCTCATTGCCATCACCTCCGCTGACACCAGCAGGTAGGGGGACATGGAGGCTTTTTGTTTTTCGTATAAAATTGCAAACTTTTTGGGTAAATTGTGTTGATACTGTATCTGTCAATAAGGTGGTCTTTGGTTATCGAACTGTAAAATAATTTGAAATTAATTATTGTCTCATATCATTCAAAAAAGTGCTTAGCTTTGGGTCAACTAAAAGCTCTTACATGATTGTCACGTATGATCACATACTGTAAATCTAACATCTCTGCATGAATATATATATTTTTTTAAGAACAAAAGAAGTATTATTACAGGAATTAAGTTATATATTTTACTAGAGCAAAAGATGTATAATTTTTGAGAATATATCAGAATCAGAATCATCTTTATTTGCCAAGTATGTCCAAAAAACACACAAGGAATATGTCTCCGGTAGTTAGAGCCGCTCTAGTACGACAACAGTCAGTCAATTGACAGAGAACACTTTTGAGACATAAATACATTGACAAAAAACAGTCACTGAGCAATAAAGGCTTGCTAGTTATCTGGTAATGCCGGTACAATTTATTTATTATTTTTTTTTGACAATTGTGCAAAAAGATGTAGAGTCCTCTAGCACTTAGAGCAGTCCGAATGACTAATCTCGCAATAGTCCGGTGGAAAGGGCGCCGAGACTTCAAGGAGTGTATGCAGTTTAAAGTGACGAGTAGTGCGATAATCTGGGACAATGTTGATTGTGCAAATGTTGCAGATACTCCTCAATCAGTGTGCAAATGGGGCAGATGTTACTCTAGCATGAGTTGCCAGTATTGGTCAACAACAGTGCAGCGTGGCGAGACTACTACAGTGAGTGCACGAGTAGTATATAATTGGCCCGACAGAAATGTGACAAGAAACTCGGACAAAAGAAATCGGCAGCATGTTGCAATGGAATTGTAAATTAGCTGTTTAAGAAGTTGTTGGAATGTCTGCTAGTTCTAGTTTGCATTGATCGGTAGCGCCTACCTGAGGGAAGGAGCCGGAAGAGCCAGTGCCCGGGATGTGTAGGGTCCGAGAGGATTTTGCACGCTCTTGTCTTAGTTCTGGCAGCGTGCAAGTCCTCAAGGGTGGGTAGGGGTGTACCGACAATCATTTCAGAAGTTTTGATTGTCCGTTGCAGTTTGTCCTTTTTTGTAGCAGCAGCAAACCAGACTGTGATGGAAGAACACAGGACTGATTCGATGACCGCTGTGTAGAGCTGCCTCAGCAGGAGTTTGACAGCCGGGTGTGTTGAGGTGCAGTCGTTCGTGTAGAGAGAGAAGAGCAGCGGAGAGAGGACACAACCTTGGGGTGCCCCAGTGCTGATGCTGCGTGTGGATGAGGTGGCCTCCCTCAGCCTCACCTGCTGTGTCCTGCCCGTCAGGAAGCTGTAAATCCACTGGCAGATGGCAGGCGAGTCGCTGAGCTGGAGAAGCTTGGAGGAAAGGAGTTCAGGGATGATGGTGTTGAACACTGAGCTGAAATCCATGAACAGGATCCTCGCGTAGGTCCCTGCATTGTCGAGGTGATCTAGGATGAAGTGCAGTCCCATGTTGACTGCATCAGCCGCAGACCTGTTTGGCAAACTGCAGGGGGTCCAGCAGGGGACCTGTGACGCTCTTGAGGTGGTCCAGCATGAGACGTTCAAAGGACTTCATGACCACAGATGTCAGGGCGACAGGCCTTTAGTCATTATGACCTGAGATTGTAGTTTTCTTGGGGACTGGGATGATGGTGGAGCATTTGAAACAGGATGGTACTTCGCACAGTTCCAGAGATCTATTGAAGATCTGGGTGAAGACGGGAGCGAGCTGGTCCGCGCAGACTTTGAGGCAGGATGGGGACACATGGTCCGGGCCTGCCGCTTTGTTAATCTTTTGTTGTTTGAAGATGCGTCTCACATCCTGTTTGTGGATGGTCAACGAAGAAGTCAGTGGTGTGATTGTGGTCGGTGGTGCGGCTGGGTGGGTGTGGTGTGTGAAAGTGTCCTTTTCAAATCTCCAGTAGAAGGTATTAAAGTCGTTGGCTAGTGTGCTATTGTTCTCAGCTTGGGGGGATCGTCGCTTGTAATTGGTCAGCGATTGTAAAGCATGAACTGTTTTTCCAACTTTGCTGCATAGTTCCTCTTTGCAATGTTAATTTGTTTAGTCAGCAGGTTTCTAGCTCGATTATACAGGGCCCTGTCCCCGCTGTGATATGCGTCCTCCTTTCGCTTGGCGAAGTTGCTTAAGTTTGGCAGTGAACCACGGCTTGTTGTTATTGAATGTGCGAAATGACTTTGTTGGTACACAAACCTCTTCACAGAAACTGATATAGGATGTGACAGTGTCCAGTATATTTATCCAGGCTGCCAGCTGAATATTCAAAGACACTCCAGTCTGTGCAGTCTAAACAGCTTTGAAGTTCCATCTTTGCTTCATTGGTCCTTTTAGTCCTTTTTTTTTTTTTTTGCGACTAAAGGAGTCTTTTCCAGAATAAAAGGCATAATATTAAGAGATTAAAGTTATAGATTCATTTATTAAAGTTTGACTTTCCTCCCTCATCAAATTTTGACTCTAATGTCATAATATTACGACTATCTTGGAAAAATACAGCTTTGTTTTTGTAAGATTACAACATCTTATTCCTACAAAATACGTCTTTGTTCTCAGGAAGAGTACAACTTTTCTTTCTTGGAAAAAAAATACATACTCATTCTCATAACATTACAATTTATTTTCTAAAAAATAGGAATTTGCTGTGATTGTTTGGCGACCAGTCGAGGGTGTACCGCCGCCTCTCACTCAAGGTCAGCTGGGGCTAAAGACAATAAGCGGTGTAGAAAATGAAATTAGAATTTGTTGTTGTAACATTACAACATTTTAATATAACATTTTAATAACAATTAAATGGTATTTAGAGGTGTACACATGGTAAGGTCCTTGGACAAAATTCTCCCCTACAAAAGGGGTCCCTGGACCCCAAAAATTTGAGAACCCTAAATCTTATTAAAGTAATTAAAGTTTGATCCCAATTCAATTGTTACAGTAATAAAAATATAGTTTACTATATTACTTTCTCATGTAGTTCGAAGTTACATTTTTGGATATTATTGATGTAAAATGTACAAGTAAACATCCTTCACAGAATTTTGAGAATACAGACCGTACACATTACCATAAAATGGATACGGTTAATAATGGAACATATATCTTAGCGTGACACTCAAAGGTAATTATTATTTATGTTGGATACGCTAGTAGTGTGCTCTTCTGCTGCTTTGGAGGAATACGAATACGAAGCATGTGCCATTTCAGATCAGCTGCAGATCGTGACTTTTCTGCTTCGCAGTTCAACATGTAGAGAAATGTTGCTTATGTCAAACAAATAAAAGGGGAAAAAAAGGTTATGGTCTCTGAAAGTTCAGGCAACTTCAATCGGTTTTGCAGATGATGATAAGGAATTAGATGTGCATTGGATGGGCGCTTCAAGTCCCTTTAGACTGAGGTTCCTAATTTATCCTAGAAAATGATTTGGTCATTTATCCTGGATATGTAGTGGACTCATAACTTGCAAATCTCTTTCAAATGACTGCCAGCCGGTGTGAGTCATCACATTTATTCGATCAATCTGTAACTTGCCTAAAAAACATGCCTCCTGCCAGCCAAAAACAGCCTTTTGCCAGACGGAATGTAAAACATCTCTACTGCTGTCATATTTGCTGGCCTTTATCCACTCTACAAAGCAAAGCGGAACCTCCAAAGCTGAACACAATCCATCCATCCAGGATAGCATAGGGTAGGGTGTGGGCTGGAGCCTATCCCAGCTGACATTGGCCTAGAGGCAGCGTACACCCTGGACTGGTCTACAGCCAATCGCGCGACGTATATAGACAAACAACCATTCATACTCGCATCCTCACCTGTGGACAATTTGGAGTTGTTGATGAGTCTAACATGCATGTTTTTGAGATGTGGGAGGAAACTGGAATACCTGAAGAAAACCCAGGCGGGCATGTGGAGAACCGAGATCTCTATTCTCAGAACTGTGAGGCAGAATTTCTAAGCAGTAGTTCATCATGCAGCCCCAATCCCTCCAAGTTGTTCTGATTAAAAAACAAACAAACAACAAATCCCAGAGGAGATTTGTACTAAGCAGTGTTTTAACTAAATAAAACTTAAATAAAGTAAAACTATTCACTTCTCAATAATTTTAAAGTACCCTAAATTGATTTGGTCCAGGCTTCGCCATTATCAAACCTTAGCTCATTGCACAGGCAACATTTTAACTAGTAAATACTAAAATAAAACTGTCTCATAACACAATAATGCCAATATTTCTTTTTTTACAGAGTGATACTGTCACCTTTTGGGGTTTTATAGATATATATGACGCTGGATCCTTTGCAGATCGTCATTTCTGGTTCTATGGTTACCATCACACTTTTCCACTTTGTCATCACTGCTGCCCTCATGTGGTGGTATTACAAAATCCACAGAAAACGTAAAACACGCTGAGCTGAAGTGTCACGATGATGCCTTTGCATGACTTCTCAGTCTTATTTTCCCCCTAGAAAACCTGGTTAACCTTCCAGGTGGTTCAACTTTGGAGATGCCGCTGTATTTAAAATAAATGAATAAGTAAATAAATAAATATAATCAAATAAGCGACACCTCACTGAGTGCATTACTTTGTTTCCAAGTGAAGGACACAACCTTGGAATAAGGGAGAGAAGAAGATTGACACCCCCTCCAGTTAGGAGAATGTTGAGTGTGTTTGGCATCATTCTTGAGAGACAAACAAACCTTTCATACAGCATTCCGTATCAAAAGACGACATTCCCATCGGGATGTTCGTAGCTAGCTTGAGTAGTTCAAATGGATTCATTCCACGATCAAATGCATCTGTCAGTGGAAGTCCGTCAAAAGAAACAAGGTATCCTCTGACCTGGCTTTGATCGTTGATTCAACAGTCGATACAGAATATTGCGCATCGGTCACGTTACCAGCGTACACACTCGTCTCAAAGTTCTGTCAGTGTACCAAATGAGGAATGAAAACCACTTTTTTCCCCCTTACCTCTTCCCGATGTTGTTTTTCTGCTTGCCAAGAATGCTGGTACCTGGAGTGAGTGGATAAACAACAAGGACATGAGCAGCCGCTTACTAATAAGTCTCACTTGCTATGGGCGCTTTCATTATAGAGACTGGCTAATAAAGCATTGCTAATGGAATACAAAGGGGAAGAAGGGAGATTGATAAGTAGCACTAACAACAACAGAAAAAAAAAAAAAAAAAAAGGACATTCCAGTATGCTGTGTGGCTTACATGATCAGGCAACGTTGATACATTACACACAAATGATTTATTGTTCCTTCATTACAGACTTTGGTCTGCGTTTTCGACATTTCTGCGGCTTTGTTTACAACGCATCACCAACGCAAAAAGCTGCTACTTGTGGTTTCGACTGAATCATTCTGCCATCATCCGGCGTGGAATTGGCGTAGGATGAAAAGACATCCCAAAGTTGACTTGACTAATTTTGTATGTTTGTTATTTTTCCCACAAAAGAGGGAAGACTATTGCCAAGTGTGTGTGTGTGTGTGTGTGCGCGCGCGCGTATCATTTTCAACCAGTTGGACAATGATTGTGTAACTCTTTGATGATCGTTAAAGAACAGAACAGGGTGGATTGATTATCAAACACTTTTCTGTTGTCTCTTCTCCTTGGAGGTAAATACCAGATTTTACAACAATTTGCATGTTTGTTGTGTTCTAATTGTGTTTGTAACAGCACTCACCAGGGGCCACACTCATTCTTTGATTCCAATGAAGTTGTGTAGTAAGGGTAAAAGGCAGATGGAATTGGATGATATTCCCAAGATTTCCCACAAGGAGGGGAAACGACACTTGGATTGAAAGTTTTGGTTTCGAAATCTTTGATGGATCTACAGATGAATGGATGGATAGATATAGTAGAAGGATGGGTAGGTACAATATATGGACAGATGGATGGCTAGATGGAGAGATAGGGTGAGTAGATGGATAGATGCGCAGATGGCCAAATGGATGTACTGTATAGGTGGGCAGATAGATGGATAGATATACTGTATGGATAGATCAATTTAAATTGGATAGATCCGATCCTCATCCGTTCCACGACACCGGTCGACTTCTCATTTGTTTGGCGCTAAAAGAAGGACACAGGTAATAGGAATTGAATGACTTTGTCACCATGTATGAACTTTACAGGCAATGGTTTTGATGACCACACAAGTGTAAACAAGTTAACCGCTTATTGCTTAACAACAATTCTCAACATGGATGATCATTGACATGACAGTTACAGTGTTATCCTGCCTCCACGCGATTACTTCCATTTATGGTTCTGTGGTTGTCATCACATTTTTCCGTATTGACTGGTACTCCTAGTTTAATGTCAGCATTTTGTGCAGTTTGAAGTTAAGAGGCATGTCCCAAACCATGAATGGTATCACTATTTTAGGATGCAAAATGACAGCCATTGGTATGCAATGAAGAGAGGTGAAATGTCTTTTCAGACAAGTGGGACAGTACAGTTGAGATTGATTCAATGCCCTGAGAATGAAACGACCTGGATGCATGAGGACTTTTTTTCACAGGCAACTTTAAAGATGTATTTCCACCCAGAAGATCTCAATTGAAATCTGAATTTATGACCAAAACTTCAGAGATTTGACTGTAATACAAAGTAACAAAGTGCTCTATAATAAGTGCATGCTGTAGCTCAATGGGACAAATGTGTGTGAACAAAGTACCAAATACTGTTTATTACATTCACCATCAATGAAAAACTTTAAAAGTAATGCAGAAGGCAAAAGTCTGCGACCAGTATTGAAGTGTGGAATAGCATTTATAATGAGCCAATTAATAACAAAAATGACAAGTTTCTGAAGATAACAAATATATGTGCATTCAAATCAGCCTGGGAGCAAAGTTTTCCCTTGTGTTTTTTTGTTGATAAATAATTTGAATAATGAAAAAATATTTTAGTATTGGAACTTGGTCGCCCTGTTGAGCAGCCAATACATACAACATTACATATCATCTTGTGGGATATACTGTGGGTGTCGAAAGCCACATATTTCCAGATAAACCCTACTTATTAGGCAGTCCAGCAAGTGTGACAACCCTCACTCGCTCGTATACATTTTGAATCAAATGGATGAATACACCATTTGACAGTGGCGAGGAAATGGGTTATGCAGAGAATGTTAACAAAGGCAATGCATCTTTGCTTTGCTTCAGGCTCTTGACTCATTTATAATTCAATACGCAGTGTGGAGAGCTATACAAAAGCGTTACGCTTTGATACTCTCAACATTGACTTTTGGCTGTGTTTTGCAATGGAACATGCATTTTGATAACACAGTGTGCAGTATTAACGGGAAACGCAAGATGTAGCCAAAAGTGCTACTACTGTATGTTTTCATTATTGGCTCGTGATGAAAAAGCATCCAGTGCCGCAAAATACACAAGATATGTAAGATTGTGGGAGTACATGCAAGTGTTTACCAGTGAGCTAGATGTTTCTGCTAAACAACATGACGGTGACAAACTGTGTTTTGGAACATTTGTAAATTCCCAAATTGCTTTTAAACAACATTCTGGAGAAACTTCACTGAACACCAAAACTCAAACCAGCAGATGTTCGCGTGACACCGCAAACATGTCGATGGCGGTTGTTTCGAGTGCTCGAGGTGGTAATTAGTCTGTATAGTGGTTAAAGCAGCGTGCTTGTGCTAATTGTAATCAATGTGTGTGTTTGAAGATAAACAGACTGGTTTTGTCGTGGAGTGAATCCCACCTCAGATGAATGAGGTCACCAACACCCATCCTGAGTTTTGCAGTCATTATTATGGATTGCCTTGGTAATTACCTAATTTCCATGAAACTTTTAAGAGGGGAGGTGCATACGCCCAATAATAATCTATTCTTTTTAGTTGCAGTTCTGGAGAAAGGTACATTTTGAGTTATGTACTGTTAATACATTTATATATTCATTTACACGCATTTAATTTTTTGCTGTGACTGTCCGCTAGCATTGGGGCCAATTTGGGCAGTGATCCAGCAGATGTGTGGCAGCTGGCTTCCACTTTGTGATGCTCGTCAACAACATTGTCAGCACTGAAATGCAACAATCAAGTAAGACATTGTTACGATTCTAAAGCTTTGGCAGAGGTTTGAACTCTGCTTAGTGTCATTTTAACCACATTGAGAATTCAAGTGAGTTTTTGCCAAATGTAGCCAGGCATGTAACAGTTTTTTTTGTATGTATTTTTTTTTTTTTTTTAAATAAGCTTTCAATCTTGGCACGCTACCTCATAGCCCAGACATATGAAGAGGAGGTGAGATTGTTGTCAGAAACAATCCTGAAATGCCTTCAGTTCCATCAGTGTTGCTGTTGACCAGTTTTCTTATCATCTTTTTATCAATTTTAGAGGAACTTCCAGTTCTTGGTCATGCTACTGTTGTGCCATATTTTTTTCCACTTGATGATGACTGTCTTCACTGTGTTCCATGGTATATTTAATGCCCTGGAAATTCTTTTGTACCCTTCTCCTGACGGATACCTTTGTAAGATGAGATCCCTCTGATGCTGTGGAAGATCGCTGCGGAACATGGCTCGTGCTGAAAAAACTCGACATTTTAACAGGGGTGTGTAGACCTTTTTATATCCACTGTCGGTGAAATGTTGTTGAGGGATTACAAATGGCCCAGGGAAGAACCATTTGTATTTTGGTCAAGAAATAGATCAAAGTGTGTATCAATATATATCATTGCAATTGTTGCAACTTCAGTATGCTTTCATTGTGGCCAACCACCAGATCCAGCAGATGGCGCTGTGATGAAAAAAAGCTGGTTGGCAGCCAGTTTTCAATGTACATTACTGCCACCTACAGGACTGGAATGAACAGTATTGCCTTGACTTCCATCCATTTTCTGTACCGCTTATCCTCACGAGGGTCGCGGGCGTGCTGGAGCCTATCCCAGCTATCTCCGGGCGAGAGGCAGGGTACGCCCTGAACTGGTCGCCAGCCAATCGCAAGGCACATATAAACAAACAACCATTTGCACTCACATTCACACCTGGCAACCAGTTCAGGGTGTACCCCGCCTCCTGCCCGATGATAGCCTTGACTTCCCGTTTTTTTTAAATCTAATTTGTCAGATATGTTTAAAATTCTTACTCAGTGTCATTTTAGTTCATGCTATTATTAGTACTTAGCTGAGTTAACCAGCAAAAACTCAAATGACATTTTATTTTATTTCAGTTTGCTTAAACTACAGCCAAATTGAATGGATGATAAACCACCACATCATGTAAATGTAGTAATTTATTTATCATAGCCATTTTTAGGGTCATCTGGCAGAGGTCATGAAATTCATAACAGAAAAAAACCCACAATATTTTAAGTAATGTTTTATTATCATTATCGATATATTCTCAACAGAGCAACTCAGAATATGAACAGGGAGTACTTTATGCAAGGTTTTCCTGATTTAAAAATAAATTGCCCATCTGTTGTTTTGTTTGAAGGTTATGCCGGGACACTCTGCTGCCAATTATCTAACTTGGACACTGACTTAAATGGAATGAAATGGGTGTGGACTGTGCAGGTCCGCACAAGAACACACACACACACACACACACACACAAGGGCATGCTGCTGCTGCTCATGCTGTGTGCGCTGCGCCATTACACTTCCCTGCCGCCATTGTTTTCTGTCACCTTGTTTGCGATGAAGATTACGCGTCTGCTGTTAAAAGTGTGCAGATTGCATTCCCCGCGCTATTAGTTTCTGGAGGAATGGGCGTGTACCTTAAGAGCTTTGTGGAGGATAAACACACACGCACACACACGCACACATATTCTGACAGAACACTCTTTGCTCTGTAAATATTGTCAAATCCATCAACAGAAGCTTTAATAAAATTGAGGATAAGCGGTAGGGAAAATAGATGGATGCACTTTCTTTGGACTCTGATGTCATCGCAGGCACAAGCACAGATTAATATGGTGCTCTGCGATTGGCTGGTGAGCAGTCCTGGGTGTACCCAGCCTCTCGCCGAAAGTCAGCTGGGATAGGCTCCAGCTTACCTGCGACCCTAATGAGATATAAGTGTCGAGAAAATAGATGGATCGTTGTTAGTACAGTGGAATCTCAATTTTCCAATACCTTAAAGCAGGGGTTCTCCGGCTTCTCGCTTACACGGGAGACATTTCTCAAAGGACTATGCCTATTTGCGAGAAAAAAAAAGTTGTAATGGTACAATAGCGAATGTTGATTTATTGATTGATTTATTTTTATTTTTTGGGGGGGGGGGAGTTATAATGGTTTGACGAAACGACGAAAAAGGTTGTAATCTTTACAAAAGCAAAGACTCATTTTGCTGGGATGTTATCTTATGGAATAAAGTTGTAGCTTTCCAAGATATTATATTCAATTAAAGTTTAATATGGGAAGAAAGTCAGCTTTTAACGAGTCAATTTCAAAAACGCATCTGTATTTTCATAATTTTATCATAATCATTCATCCAATCATATAAGTGCTTTTAGTTGGCTTAACGTTATGGTGGGGAGAAGTAATGCATTTATTATGATTGATCTGCCAGTCTCCTTGATGTAGGTATGAACTTTAAAAAACAAATTTTTTTTATCGCAGATTATTTCAAGGACCCCAACTCATGGCCTCCAGACCATTTCTCTCTTCCTTTGGCTTTTTGGGACACTTTTACTGAAAAGATTAACTCAACTGATTTACCAGGCGTCAAACTGATATTTCAGCAAAAAAAAACTCAGATGGGATTGAATTACTTTTGTCCAGTGTTATCAGGTGTCTCATTGTCATAATGTTGGAGATGATAGCCGGTAGTCATGTGGGTAATAGAACAGAAGCCTTGCTTCTGTTAAGCCATGTTCAGTGCTTTTTGTAAGCAAAGGACTTTTGAAGAACTTTGATGGAGTTGTGATGTCTCCGCACGGATCCGCTACGTTAGTTGGCTAAAGTGTAATTCAGTGGCTTGGTGAACCTCCTCGAGGGAAGATGCAATTGAATCTTTATGGCCACTTCATGGAGGGGAACATATTTAAATTGGCCAGTAATGGCTCTGCAAAAGCACCATACATTTGCAGTCTGGACGTGGATGTCCGGCAGTCTCCACCAATCTCCAATAACACTACTAAAAGTCACAAGATTTGTTGCTAGTGGCTTTTTTGTTAAGTTCCCTGGACTAAGACTGATTTTTTTTTACTGTATCTTGATGAGTCACTTAATCGCAATTCGCTGTGTGCGGAATGTCACGTGACCAAAGGGGGAAAACAGGTCAGCGGGCTTCCTGTGTATGCCGTAATGACTTGAATATACAGTGGAACCTTCCATCCATCCATTTTCTTTACCGCTTATCCTCACTAAGGTCGCGGGCTGCTGGAGCCTATCCCAGCTATCTTCGGGCGGGAGGCGGGGTACACCCTGAACCGGTCGCCAGCCAATCGCAGGGAACATAGAAACAAACAACCATACGCATTCACATTCACACGTACAGGCAATTCAGAGTCTTCAATCAACCTACTACGCATGTATTTGGGATGTGGGAGGAAACCGGAGCGCCCGGAGAAAACCCACCCAGAACATGCAAACTCCACACAGGCGGGGCCGGGATCCGAACCCCGGTCTCCAGAACTGCGTGGCAGATCTGCTAACCAGTCATTCACCGTGCCGGCCAGTGGAACCTTGATAGAACTAATACTAATAGAGGCGGGGGGCACTTTTTTTGAGGCCATATGCACCCACATTACTGTACAGTACAAAATGATTGTTTTGTAGTTTTTTTTCAAAGTTATTGTAAATAAATATAAAAAAAGCTTGAAATTGTTTGAAAACTTCACATTTTATCCATGCTGGTGTGCTTGGTCATGTTGACATTGTTAACGGAGAGTGCTCATCATAGGTGAGTCGCTTTCATGAGCCGCGAGGAATTAGTGTGCTTCCTAGTTCCAAATCCATTGCCATAGGCAAACTGCTTGACATAAAAAAAGTGTTAATATACCAAAAATAGCATGTTCCAGACTCCAACGACTTTTGTTTCGTACTCCTCAGAGTTAACGCCGCGGCCATGACGCTCTCTCTCTCTCTCTCGAGTCTATGTACAATAGACAATATATTTAACCATTGTCACATGGCAGCCACGTCTATGCCCACATTCAACATGGCTGCCACATAGGAACGAGAGGATCTAGTATTATTGTATATCTGTGACCTGGAAATACATCAGTCCCATTCGCTGCCTACATTGTGCCACAGCACCAGTAAACAGATACCTCGTGTCCAAATTTGGTGAATTTCATGTATTTTTTTTCACAAATCTATACTATCTGTCACTATGTCTGTCTGTCTGTTTTTTTTTGTTGTTGTTGTTTTTTTTTTTTTTACAAATGATTGATTGATGATCGCAATGTTCATGGCTCAACAAACAATTTGTGTTTTGGGTTTCCTGAAAAGTGTTAGCTTTGGAGATACGAGAATTCCGTCTGACGCCAGCGTTATGGCTCCTTAAATGTGAAAACGACAGTTAAGAATGATAAATTGAAAACAAAAACAAGAAAAACTGAGATCAAGCAGTCTCCAATTTTGTGCTGTATTTATACAATATGTGAATGACCTAAGGTGCTACTTTTGGTCCCATTGTAAGTCATTTGTATGCACTTCACAGTCTGAAGATTCTCTCATGTTTTTAACCTCAATGGCATTCAGAGCACTGGGCTAATTTGCAGCTCTGAGTGTCGCTAAATGATTGGGCCAAGTGGCCGTCTGCCCACTGCCGCCCTGTGCCTTCTTATTCTCAGGATAGCAGGGGAGGTGCTCTGGATGGGTCTCATGTTTAATGTACAATCCTGCTTGCTTCCCTATATTTGCCGCCGGATGTGGATCATGCACAGGAGCACTCGAGCAGGGGAGGGAATCGAGATGTTTACTATTTTTATTTTTTAACTCCAAGTTGATTGTTTTTGCACATTAAGTTGTGCACATGCATGATTAGTCCTGGACTGAACACGTTTTTTTTTTTTTCCGGGACACTTGGAGAGAAAAAAACAAAAAAAGAAATATGCAACTTTGTACCCCTTCAAGTTAAGAGCACATGGATGCACTGTAGGTGAATGGAGAGGACATTTATGGAGTTTAAGAGGCCTTAAAGTTTGCCTAAACTACTGATTCGGGCACACATTTGCATTCGAATGCACCCTAAATAGTGTTTAAAAAAAAAAAAAAAAAAAAAAAAAAAAAAAAAAAAAGGAAAGAAAAGCTGAGGGGTGAAATGGAGCAAAGCAAAGCGGGCACGCAGCCGCCGGTGACCGGCGGCGGCGGCGGCGTGGGTACCGCCGGCGTGAGTGCAAAGGCGCCCAAACATCTGTGGAGGCAGCAGAACCAGGCTGCGCTCTCGCCGCTCCACCACGCTCTCCTCGTGCGCAAGAGCCACCAGCGCGTCAGACAGCGAGGCTTCTCCGACACCGAGCGGTACCTCAGCCCCCTCAACATGGACCGGACGTACGCCGTGGACACGGGACACCGACCCGGACTGAAGAAATCGCGCATGTCGTGGCCGTCGTCGTTTCAAGGTCTTCGACGGTAAGCTTCGCGTGCGTGGACCGGGAGAGCAAAGGAAAAAGGTGGCGGGGAGGACAAAGTGCTGCGCGATGGGCGTTGTGTGCACGAGCGACCCGGTCTTTTGGATGTGGTTCCTTGTTGCAGAACTTCGGACGGGTTCGGAGCATTAGTCGTCCTGGAAACACGAGCCGCGTTTTACATCACTTTGTGACGATTGACGTCGCTTATTGTAGCTTTTAAATGGAGCAATTAATGACGCCGATCCGCGGGAAATCGTGACAACTTTTGTGTGCGTGTGTTTCTTTTTTTAACACAAAATGATCGGTTTGCAGGTTATTATAAAATGCTGTGGGCAGGGGGGTTCAAATGAAGGCACAATATGGTACAAGATAGTGATGCGTTCAGGTGCAAATAACAGAGAGAGGTGTCGCCCCACAGGCAGGTCACAGGAATTATGATGACATGCAAATCAGCGGACATATTATGCACTGATCCTTAAGCACTAAAACCATACTTGTGTGCGAAACTCATGTTCATGTTACGGGGTTGGAAAACTATGGCCCGTGGGCCACGCACAGTCTTTGAGATCACCTGATCCGGCCCCCCCCCTTGTAATTCCATCCATTTTCTTTACCGCTGATCCTTTTCAGGGTTGCAGGCAACCGGAGCCTTTCCCAGCTACTTTCTGGCGAAATGTAGATTACACCCTGGATTGCACATATAGCGACAGTCAATCATTCACACTTACAATCACACCATCACTGAGTGTTGATTGAACCCACGCCGCCTGCACGGAATTCAGGTGAGCGAAGCACTATAACCCAATACAATTCTGCAAAAAACAACCTGAGAGCAACCCCTGAACGCTCATAATACGTAAGACATTTCTTTTTATAGTTACGGCAGCATTAGTAGCACACGCTGTGTGTGTGTTGCTTCCTCGCACATGCCCCAAACATGCATGTTAGGTTCACTGAAGACTCTACATTTTCCATAGTTTGCTAACATTTTAGAGTGTACGCTGCATTCTGCCCCCAAAGTCAGCTGGGATACGCTCCGCTCTCCTGCGAGCCTCATGAGGAAAGTAGGAAAATATAGGAAGCAGCTGGATGTTTGATTATTTCATCATATTTTATTACATTTAGTATGGCCCTCAGAGGGGTATACAAGGATTGTAATGGTTTCCCATCGTGTGTACCACAATCCCTCCCTCTGTCCCTCCCAAGTATTTTATACCGACACTCAAAAGTGATGATACCGTTTAAACGAAGCACTTCCTGGACACATATATACATAGTGGCAGAAAGGCAAAACATGGCTCGTTGTACGCCGGAAGTGCTCCAATTACTCACATGTTCTGGGAAGGAGGTAGCGCGCGAGAGCGGAGGGGAGGGGAAAAAAAAAAAAAAAGCATCTAAGAATGAAATCTGAGAAGGTCACTTCAGCTCCCTTGTCTAAAGTGACTGTGAGGGATGCAGGCTTTATGTCAAACCACTTGATGTGGCTCCCGCCTCATTCCATTTTCTTCCTTCTATTAGAATTTTCTGGCGATGAGAGCCTGCGAGTGCGCTCGGTGGTCTGCTACAGAAAGGTTGTTGGTTTGTCTGGCTGCCTGACAAGAATAGTTCCTGTCTTTTAGTGGTGGAACAGTCACACGGAGGAGAAGCCAGAGAGGGAAAGAGAGCGAGGCAGGGAGGGCACGCGAGATCAGAACACAGATGGAAATGACACAGCCATGGAAATGCTTTGCTTCGCTTAAACAACCATTCCTTAAAAAAAAAAAAAAAAAAAAGACGTTAAAATGTGGCTTTCTTTTGACATGTTCACATACACGATGCTGTTCGACCCCATCAAAAGAGGGATGTTAGCGGCCTGTTTGATACCCAGAGCAAATTACATTTTACACCAAAGACTAATTACGTTACAGATACACTGGACTGTGCATTGTGGCGAGCAACAACACAATGGGACAAATGAAATTTCCAGCAACACGTTGTAATTTGCAGTCGGTCACCAGCATATTTTCATAGATAATGTCACATATTACGGCTTTCTCGTGCTTATGTCGCATACTACGGCTTCCTCGTGCTTTCAATTGAATTTCATCTGCTGACAACTTGCTCGTTAGTCTGATTGTAACATTTGACTGGAGCAATTTTTTCACTGCACAAAATGTACTCTTGCTATTGATGCAATTTCTAGTACTGTAATCCCCCGCATAGTCAGTTCACTATTCGCAAATTCACCGATTCATGTTGTTCTTTTCTGTGGGACCTCACTTTTTTTCTTTCTTTCCTGTGTGAATTTGAAAGTAGTACAGTAAAGTATGTTGGAGTGATGGATCTTGACTGAGAGACAAGCTTTGCTAAGTTTAGCCTGGGTTGTTGCTGTTATGGAGAGTCTTTGCCACACGTGCATGAACACACTCACTTAGCGTGCATTTAAAAAAAAATTAAAATAATAATCACCTGTAAGCTATTTATTCGTTTATGGATAATGTACGATGAGTTTGAAATTACATTAAACTGTTTTGGATTAGCCGGCACGGTGAACGACTGGTTAGCACATCTGCCTCACAGTTGTGGGGACCGTGGTTCAAATCCCTGGGGACTCCGGTTTCCTCCCACATCCCAAAAACATGTGTAGTCGGTTGATTGAAGACTCTAAATTGTCCGTAGGTGTGAATGTGAGTGCGAATGGTTGTTTGTCTCAATGTGCCCTGCAATTGGCTGGCGACCGGTTTGGGTGTACCCTGCCTCACGCCCGAAAATAGCTGGGATAGGCTCCAGCAGCCCGCGACCCTAGTGAGGATAAGCGGTAAAGAAAATGGATGATGGGCTGTTTTGGAGTAAATATGGAGACCCTCGTTCTCCCCTATTGCTGTTTTTTAAGTAGGATACAAACTGGCCCATTCTTCTTTTTTATGTTTTTGCTGCCTTTAGTCTCCTTTGTTCTGTTGCCGGTACCGTGCAGGAGAAAAACTGCATTATTTTAGATTTGTTTGGCACACAACTGTTGGGAATGGTGAAAACCTCATCTGGCGCGAGGCATAGGCATCATAGCAGAGCGACACTGAGTTAATGGCAGTGAATTCAACAATCAGTTCAACAATGAGGAGGACGGTGATAGTAAACAAAGGACAACAGTGGCGGGCTTCCAGTATTTTGCATTCTGTATTCTTTGCATGCATTTGTTCATTACAAGAAGAGGACGAAATGAGCATTTTGACTTGTCGAGGTCCTGATTCTCTGTCGACCAATCAGCTGACTGCATTGTGTCTCGCTGTATATCCTTAAGGTTCTGTCCGTGGTTGGATCATACCCCAATAGCAGATGGTCACAAAGAAGTGTCTTGTGCAAAATGTAATAGTTCAGCTGTAATGTAAGCATTACATTAGTAAAATTAAGCATTTAGTAAAAAGTAGACGGCCTCCTGCACCAAAATTGCTTGTTGTGCTATTTTATTAGAGGCTTGCTGTTTTCATGTGGTGCAGTGTGTTGTTTGAAGGCCACTTGTCGTCCTTCCCAGACGTGCAATAAATTAAGTCAAAGCTGCCCAAGAAGATGAAGAATATGACGCCTTTGGCTCTGTGTTGCCGATGTTGTTTATAGGAGCCATACTTTGGAACGACCTCATTAAGCGAGGCGACGGCACGCCTCATTTCTTCGCATGAAAACCTCAGCGATCAAGTTGCTTTAAGTCGGATAACGCTGACACATCTCCTGATTATAGCAGACAGATATGAACAACTACGGAGGCACTGTCCCCGAAGAAAAGAAAAAAGACAAGCCGGCTCCCCCTTTGCCTTTCACTCGCTAACGATCTTGCGTATATGCCGAGAGACAGCGGCCTTTCCCCCAAAGACTGTGGACGTTACAGTGTGTTCCTGAGTGGCTGGTGCAGTGCAAAGTTCAGCAGCTCCCCCCAGGTATTACACATCACCCAAATGTGTCAAAATGGAGGCTGGGTTTGGATACCGCTCAAGGCTTCGGTGAGACCTCAGCGAGAATCTGGAGCATCCTCTGATGACGACATGGCATTTCTCCAGTTTCTACCCTGTTGCAGAGATGCCACAGGGGCTAGTCCTGTAACGTTAGACATCGCCGTCAAAGGGAACATGCAGATTTCTCTTATCTCCCTCCAATTTTTGCAAGCAATATTAGTGACTGGAAAAGGAAATTATGGAATGAAAGTGGAGGAAGAGGTAGAAGGTGCTCTATCTGGACTGTGGGTACTTAGGGTCACCTGTGCCTTCCAAATCCATATTGGATTTAACAGTTGCGATGACTCTTCTGTATTCAGTCTATATATTCGTATTTGTATTGAGATTTTATTTTTTTTGGTATGGAGCACACGGAACATACTAGGTAAGGAAGTGTCACTGAAAGGCAGTTCGCTCTAGCCACATCTAGTCTGTGAACAAATTCAGCGCAGGTCAGCCTCCGGCGAGCACACGTCCTGGTTAGCATTATGCTTTTGGCAGTACATCAAACTTGTTAACTCATTGGAAACGGCATGACCCCAACGTGAATATCAGTGCAGTGCTGGAAAAAAAAGCAGCATTTAATCGGCATTTAAACAGCCTCTCCCGGGCTCTTCAGTTGGAGCCGAAAGAATAAATGGCATCTGTGTTTTTATAGCATAACAATTCAGACTGTTTAAATGGTTACTGTTGCACTGCGGAATGGTTAATTTCCTAAAAATAAGACAATAAGTAGATACGCAGATTGTTGTTTTGTGTCTTGTTCATTTTTTAGACCAAAGTTGTAGGGCATAAGCCATTGACTAGCTTGTTGAAGTTATCCTTCAAACAATGATGCCGGTTTTTCATGCAGTGCCACCTAAGGGATCAAAGGTCACGGACATTCAATGTTGGTTTGTGGCCTTGCCGCTTAGGCGCAGAGATTTCTTCAGATTCCCTAAATCTTTTGATCATATTATGGACCGTAGATGATGAAATCCCTTAATTCCTTGTCATTTTTTGTTGATAAACATTCTTTAACTGTTGGACTCACGCAGTTGTTCACAAAGTAGTGAACATCTTTGCTTGTGAACAACTGAGCCTTAAGGGCATGCTCCTTTTAAATCCAATCATGACACTAACTTGTTTCAAATTAACCTGTTCACCTGTGGAATGTTTTTTTTAAGCATTCCTCAACTTTCCCAGTCTTGAGTTGCCCCAGCTCTGAAAGAATATTTGCAAAAAAAACAAAACAAAAAAAACAATAATGTTCATCAGTTTGAACAAATATCTTGTCTTTGAAGTTTATTCAATTGAATTTAGGTTGAAATCCTTGTATTCTGTTTTTATTTGAGTTTACTGTTCCCCAACTTCATTGGATTTGGGCTTTGTAATTTATTTTTTAAAGGAGTTCCCACATTAGGAGGTTATTGACGCAGACGTATTTACGTGCACCGTTGAGGCAATTTCAGTCAGCGAGATGTGAAGCCCGCGCCCGCTGAATGAAAACACTAAAAAGGTCACCAAGCATTCAGCATCAGAGTCAAATAATCAACGTTAACATTATGCACAAGCACAGGCAGTCACTATGCACAGTAGCCTCGCTCGCTGCCAACCTTGGCAAATAATCAAACGCTTTCCTCACGAGCGACGCTCATTGTTTACGTGCTCACAACTCATGCGGAGTTCCTTTTAAGAGCTTTGAACTCATTGTGCATTAGACAATAAAAACAAATTGAAACACATCTGCAAACGTCTATTTGGTCCCACAAGTGAGCCAACTGTACACATATTTTGATTCACTACGATTTAAGTAGGTCGCTTATGGCGTAGTGGTTCATTTGCACTCAGTGATGGTGTGTCTCTATACACACCTTTTAATTGACCGGTGACCAGTCCAGGGTGACTTAAGCTCTAAGCAAGATAAGCAGTATAGATGATGGATGATTTTGGTATTTACCGTAATTTCTCATGTATAATGCGCACCCATGTATAATACACACCCCCAAAGTTGACCTCAAAATTCTGGAAAACCCTTCTACCCATGTATAATGCATTTTTACAATGCATGATTTTGCTTGTACCCATATACTCAAAACATGAAATATTATCTGTATTTTGTTAGTTTTTTCAAATAATTATTCGGAAGCACTTTATTTGAACACGTAATACATTTTTAAATTTACTTGCTCTTATTTTAAAATTCACATCCCTACTTTTTTTTTATTAAATACAAAAACAGTTGTGCTCATATGTTTGAGTACCCAGGCAGAATTTGTAAGATGTGTACAATTCTTTAAAGAAAACCTGAAGGACCAGGCGAAACACATTTCATTTTATTTTATTGGGATGCAAATTAAATGGTCAAGCTTTTCAGGAAAGCGTTATCATTAAACAAAACATAACCATAAAGAAATTAATGATGGTTGTTGTTCAGTCATCAGTCATATTTATAAAAAAAAAAAATATATATATTTCACAAATTCTGCCAGGGTATGTAAACTTATGAGCACAACTGTACAAATATGCAGTCATGCGTACCCTTGTCGTATTGGAATGAAAGTGTAGGCTATACCTTTTTTATAACCACTTGGTGGCGGTGGCATATTAAAAAAGTGTACACCTTTCTCATAACCTCTAGGTGGCGGTGGCATTTTGGAGTGAAAGTGTACATCTTTTTCGTAATCACTAGATGGCGGCATACATTTATAAAATGTGAAAGTTTTTTCCATTTGCTCCTATTTAATGCACACTATTGACTTTTGACAATTTTTTGGGGAAAAGAATGCGCATTATACACGAGAAATTACGGTACCTGTTGTTCCCTCATATATTTTCATGCTGCGGATAGAAAGCAAATGTATCCTTGACTGCTAATTGAGGTCAGCAGGTAGTGCAACGATCCCAGTGAATCGTCAAGCCCTGTGCCATTTTCCCACATTTTCAAATGGGAAATACAATAGAAAGCCAATGAAATCGAAGCTAGCGAATTTGATGCTACATCTGGGCTTTCATACAAAGCGGTGTATAAGAAAGCTGTAAAGGTTCGTGGTTGGTTCATGTTGTTTTCAGTCTTTGTCGTACAAGTTCTCGGTAGTATTTCCTTCTTGCCTTTCTATGAACATGAATCGTTTTCTAGGAATACCCACATCACCTTTTATAAACAGACTTTTCCCATTTTTCACCATTATTTTAATTTCTTTCAGCAGCTAAATCATCTTGGGTAATTATGTGTCTACTGGGTGCCATTCTTGGTAGCAAATTGTTAAGATTTAATTGTCGGTAAATTATGCAGTGAGTATACAAGAGAGCGGGCAAGCTGAATGTATTTTGTAAATAGGAGGCATCTTTGCACATTTTTGCTAAGTGGCACAACTTGCTGGGGAAATTAAGCGACAATTTAGTATAATTTGCTCCTTCTGTAAATTCGGGGGAAAAAAATATTTTTTTGTGATCTGTTATTTTTTTTATTTAGGTCTTTTAAGTTTAAAATACAGTAAGTAAAATACTCTTTTTTTAAAGAATGTTTTTAATGTCTCCACACAAACTGCCAATTGGGGCCAAAATAAATATTATATTTTTTTTAAAGTCAGCAAGGGCGCGATTGTCGAAAATCTTTGAAAGATTATCCTGAGCAATTATGCTGTCGTGGGGGCCATGTTAAGAGTGACTTTTCCTCCCTTATCTGTGCGGAAAATGGTTGGAGCCAAAAATTATGAATGTAAACCTGAGTTTTTGAGTTAATGCTGCCAGAATCTGTAAGGAGCAAGACATGACTTTAGAAATTATTTGCCAGACCTATTTTTTTCCCAACTCTTTTTCTTGTAGGCCCCCCGTTAGCCTCCATAATATTATATATATTCTGTAGGGTGCGATCCGTATTGAAAATGGCCCCTTGTCCGTTTCCAAGGTTGTCCATTTACAGTCGTACACTGGTTTGATATCCGCTCCTGTGTGTAAAGGTACCAATGTGCCATTGGGGGTTAAAGTTGACCCGTGTATTTGCAGGCTCCGACATAGTATGGAAGGCGTAACAGAGGTGGAACTGCGTTTGTGTGTAAGCCAAGGGGCAGTGAGCAGAATGTAAAGCTTGAACACCCGAAACTGCTAGAAGCAGCTCTGTAAGGTTTGCATCTAGATAGTGAAGCCACCGGCGTACATGTTTATACCTTTTTTCCCCCTCCCTTATTTTTAGCTATGTATAGATCTGTATGCATGTATTCATTACATGTGATAGGGACCTCTCTATGTCTCAAATAAAGCTCTCATCATCATTATCACTACCCGAGCCATTTTGTGTTGACCACAGTTTTTGCTGTCCCAGACTGAGGCTCTGACGTTACCAGGCATCTAATTATTGAATTTGCCAAGTAGCAACAGCTGTGTGAATGTGCACTTTGGAGACTGTCTTGGCAGATTTTCTCTGAAAGGGACAGGCAAATAAATGCCACCTTCACCGTGATGCTTCTGATGCTCTAATTTGGCTGGAAAGCAGTGTGAAAGGGGCTAGTGACCAAAAGGCCAGCCAATTATGCTACGGTAATACCAGGCGGGGCAATAGGAAAAAAACTGAACGTCTGAGTGCAGAAGTTGGTTGGTCACAACCATTTGTGCCACACAAGACTTCTGATTGCATCATTTTTCCATTACCCATTTTGAGAATTTGCCACAAAAAAAAGGAGTTTCCCTCTTTCATAAACATACTTAAAAGAAAAAAAATCCTGTTGCGTGTTACTGTTTTTATAAACCAAGAGCTAGCAAGATTTGGCTCAGGCTTTTTTATGTCACCAAAACAATGGGTTCCCGGTAGCTTTGGTAACACGAATTTAGTAACAAAAATGCTAAATTATCTAATGATAACTGAAAAAATGTACCTTACTTGAATGTGTTCTTTTCAGATTAATTGCCAGAATCTGGTGGTTTTTAGGTTAGCATAAGACACAACGCATTCGCCCAGAATCATTCTTGGAGCCAACAACATTCTCTTAAATAAGGCCACGAATGGGGAATAACTTGCTTGTCCAAAACTTTTGTCGTTGTTTTTAATGCTCCCTTGTTCACGTTCCTCTATGTTGCTGCTGCACCTTTTTTTTTTTCCACCTTATAGGACCCCTAGATCTCAACCGTAGTTGACTTTATCTTTCGCTGAATATACTGGTTTCAGCTTGTTTATGGTTGAAACTAAGCGCCAAATACTCAGGTGGCCACCAACAACCTTCACCTTCTGGGAATGAAAGCTGCTGAGCTGATAAAGAACCTGACCGCACGTCGCAGGTGTCATAGAATCAGGATTTCAGAGCTGCTGCGCGATCGCTTGTAAAGAGACGTAGAGTGTGTGATGCAAAAACCCATGAGTGTTATCTCGCTCGCTCAGTCTATTTTGCTTGGTCCTGTGGGGGAGTGGTTATACAGAGCTTCGTAGAATGTGAACAAGATTTCCTCCTATGCACGACCACAAGGGAGCGTGTCATAAGCGCTGCCAGTCATGTTTTGTTTCAACAAGTCTTCATGGACCATCTCCTCATCTGATTTCTTATCCCACCCCCCCCCATCCCTTTGCCGAGTTTCTTTCTAAAATCTTCCTCATAGATTATTAATCCCATTTGGAACATAAACACCCATAGGATTAGATTTGTATACCATAGATAATAAATTAAGTCTTGGTTTTAAGATGATGAAAAGTATATTTAATGGAAAAAGAGTGTGTTTTTTCCACCCCCTGCCGTATCTGTATTCTATCGTAACTGCAAGGTTTTGTCTTGTTCTTGGGCATGATTAAATGCATTGGGCTAAATTTCCCTTAGTCCACAATGGGGAAGAGAAACCTTGATTAGTTGATCATTTGTTCAACGGCTTGTGCAAATGGGCCTTCAACCGCCTGACTTGGTGAAGGCAGAGTGGGTTGAGTTCCCACTCAGTGACGGTGTCCCTGTGAGTGCAAATGGTTGTCCCGCTCCATAAGGGGGTCAGCTGATACAGGCTCCAGCTACCTGCTGCCCTGAACAGTATAAATAGGGAACATATAAATAAACAGATGGAATAGCTGAATCGCTCTCTCAATGTTCTGAACTCCTGTGTCCACGCCAGTGTTGTATTGAGCAGAATAATACTTCCCTGAAGTAGAGCGCTTCATTTTCCCTCAGTTGCCTCAAGACATGATTAATCAAAAATCAAATTGACACCTCATACGCTGAATTTTCGCAGCACATACACTTTTAGAGCACAATAGCATTGACGTGGGCGGGGTGAAGGCTCGCTCGCTGTCACGTGATGGTAATTTGCAGCCTGAGGAAGAAATCCTTTTGTATGGCGTGCTTGCCGCCGAGACAGCCAGGTAATGTTTGGACAACTTGGCCAAACGGGAAAACCTGTCCTCGTTCTGGTCCTGGCACAGCAGTGGGTTCAGCATGGTAGGAACCTGCTGTGTTTCTCCAGCACACCCAAGACCCTCATGAAGATAAGTGGCATAGGAACTGGATGGATGGATGCAATCACAAACCTCTTCGTGTACAGTGGAAATATTCCCCTAATAGTGCAGGCCGAAAAGTTCTGTTCATGCCTTGCTTGATATATATATATATTTTTTTGGTGCTGGAACAAGCCATTTAGAAATAATTGGTTTCAAAACAGCGCTGTAGTTAATGCATTGGATCTGGGAAAAAAAAGCCCATTAGAATTCTCGTCTATTAAGTAGCACATTTTAAATGTTAATATAGATTTAAAAACACAATCTGGTTTCTAAATAAATCATCAGTGCAGCTGCTTAAAACCTAACAAGTTATGGTAAACAGACTTATGTTATTTTCTGTGGAGTTAGGGGTTCAGGTCCTCTAATTAAGAAGTCCGTTTATAATAATTTGTCTTGGTGCTTATTTACTACAGATACTTTCAGTGTGTTTTGATGCCTTCAGGCAAAGAATTTGAAAGTACATATCATAGTGAATATCAAGGGAGCGACAGACGGGCAATGCTATGCAGCAGATGTCCTTGGCTGCTCGCGCCAAGGATGCTAATAGGTCATGGTCAGTGTTTTCTGTTTTTTTTTTTTTTTTTTTCCTGTTCAGGTTGAGTATCTCTCGAGTTAGTTCAATTTCTCAGTGGAACTGAATCATAAGTTGGCCCGGGGCCATTTAGTTCCAAACATGAAAGGTTAGTTTTATTTTGCTGCTGACCCACGGGATAGAATGTAAAAGTGGTTATGGATGGTTCTCATTAGAATGCGTTGGATGCAGCAAGAGTAAAGTCATGATTTGCAGCGATCCAGTCCAGCATTGTTTGAATCTCCTCATGGGTACGGTATTAACTGTGGCAATGACGGTTGATAGAACAATCATTTTCCACATTATCAATCATATTTTCATTTATTTTGTTATTTCAATTTTATTTCATATTCATCGTAAATGGGCCGTTGGGATGTGACTACATATCTTTGACTAACTAGGGGAAAATAAATGATTTGATATTTTATTTTAAATATTGATATATTTTTAGTGTAGCATATATGTTTTCCCTACATAGATATCTTTAGTTAAAGAGCAATATTTTTACAACTATTGTTTTTGCAATTAAAGAGTAAATGCTACATAACAAATATCATAGCCGACCTCGTGTTGGACTTTAGACCTGTGGTCCCCAACCACCGGTCCGCGGACCGGTACCGGGCCGTAAGGCATTTGTTACTGGGCCGCAGAGAAAGAATGACCAATTTATATAATTTCGGTTCTATTGCAATTCGCGTGTCAATGTGTTTTATTTTGAAAATTGTCTGGATCCTCTCCGCTGCAACAGCTGCGCGTCTCAATCGACACGTCGAGACCGCACAGAACGCTTCCGTTTCCGGTCCCAGCCGGCTCGAACGCTTCTGTTTCCGGTCCGAGCGAGCTGGCTAACGGCGGCAGAGCTCAAAGATCGAAATCATTTCATACATTAATTCAGCTCATTACGTTTACTGAAAAGATGTTCTTTTGAACGAAACGTTCGCAAACGAAAAAACCCTATATCAGTAGTCGTACTTAAAAAAATAAATAAAATAAAAATAAAAATAAATAAATATATATATATATATACGTGTGTATATATATATATATGTGTATGTGTATATATATATGTGTGTATATATATGTATATATATATGTATATATGTATATGTATATATACATGTATATGTATATATACATGTATATATGTGTATATATATATATATATATATATATATATATATATGTATATATATATATATGTATATATATATATATATACACACACACACACACACACACATACACACACAACCTTCTCCGCGGTGTTTCCCAACCTTCTCCGCGGTGCAAAGAAGGTTGGGAAACACTGCTTTAGACAACAAATTGGACTGACTCGCCAGCTCTTCTGCTGGTTGTGGCCAAGTAATGCTTAAGGGACCTATAGTGTCCAGATGGCCTATATTTCAACTAACAAATTGTCTTTTTGTAATTTTTGCTCAATAAAATGAAACTGGCAGTCATTTCCAATAATAGCAATCCGTTTTGGGAACGGCTCTTTTACATTGTCAAAATCGATACGGCACCATGACTTGGTGTGATGTCGGCGATAGAACTGGAGACCAAATTTGCTGCATGTGGACAAAGGAATGTACTATACTATAAAGGGGAAGTATTTACTCATATTTTTATACATTGTCACAGTTGGGCAGAAGCTACCTCTGACTTTTCAGGGGAAAAAAAACATCTTGCTTGAGTTTCCAAACACTGCTTTGTTCAAGTTGGTATTATAACTTATATAGCGATCATATACTGTTGCACACTCACATTAACACAACAGCACCCCAAAATTATGTTCAGTTGCTAGTTTATTATGCTAAAAATTCCCTAATTTATCACGGTGTCATTGATTAAAATGGTAGAATTTGGCGCCGGCCTCCAGCCATGCCCAGCACATTCCCCCAGGGCCACAAGACGCCACCATCAAATAAAAAGCTTTTAACGTCACAAAAGCAAACGCCTGCGTTATGTCATCTTCCAAAACTCTATTTTAAAGGTAAGAGACAATGAGCTGACTAAACCCCTGTATATAGGCGGATGGGAATCTGCACGCACTTAACTTCGTATGTCTCCTGCGGCTTCTTTTCCTTCTGCAACGAAGCATTACATCAATTTGAACAATACACTTACTCAAATGTATTTAACCTCATTATTTTCACTTGATATTGTCATAAAAAAACATCCAAACTATCATCAAAATAGATTGGCCCCGCAGGCTTCCAGAGAATGAGGAAATTAGGCAACACTTCTCAGACATTGTGAGCATTCAGGAGTGTTTGTAGATTTGTTGTCATGATATTTTTTTACCGATTTAAATTGGTTAATATTGCTTAAAAATAACCACCGAAGTGGGGAGAGAGCAATAGTATCAATTTATGAACAAACCAAGAACAGGTACTGGAATAAGGAAATGTCTGTCACTGACGTCAGCAGGCTAACACGCGTTTCGACCTAAATGTGGGTGGGCCAAAATCTGTCTGAAAATCAAATATGTCATCAGAAAACAAGGCTAAAATTAGGACTGAGTCTATTTTGGGGGGATTTGTTTTCTTCAGACATTTTAAGTCCAGAACTATGGAATAAGTGTCAATGGTTGCCGTATTACATGAGTCCTTTTAACTACATGATTAGTCAACAGTATGTTCCACACAATTAACTGAATTTTTAGTGATCAATTATTCACTGTATGATTATTATACCATTCCCTGGTTAGAATAGAAAAGGCATCAAAACCCAGAGGCTTGTCACATTCAAATCCATAAGCCAACTGAAACAAAATCAAGTGACTCTTGCCTACTGATGTACAGAAAACTGTCTTCACCGTTCCAAAGTTAATGCAATGCAGATGTATTGACGCGCTAACTTACAGGCCTGGGAGAACTTCACTCCATTGACTTTCTGTCTGTTTTGGAAGCACGTGTTGTTCTACTGGACATTTGCCACAACAGGCTGCCACATACTGTATGATCAGATAATAATGACTTGAGACTTCTGTAGTTATTTTGTACGTTCTTTCAAGTAACGATTTACAATTTCTGGGACCAGAAATCCACCCACAAAGTAGTGCATTAAAATAAAACTATGGGGAGTTTCTGCATTTGTATCCAAGGTACAAACATCAAACATTTCTTTTAATCCATCCTTTGACTAGCTTTTTGTTTGCATGATGTCAATTAAGTATGAAATAGATGTGACCTGTTTGGGTTAAATCATAATCGGTTTGCATTTTCTCGGAATGTGTTTGCAGAAGGGCACGGCGATCATTTGGGAAATAGTTGTCATGGCTACATTAGTTAGACGCGTGCGCTGATTTAATTAGTGATGAGATCTTACGAGGATGCTTCAAGGACAGCGGGCACGGGGCAGAGAGGAAGAAGAGTTTTTGTTTGTATTGCAAGGTATTTTGTTTTGTTTATTTTAAACAAATATTGCGATTGCGATTTAGTATGTGATTTGCAGGAGAAAGTTTATCTTCAGTATTATTCCCTAAACACAAGAAATGGCTCATTTTATAGTATGACCTACACAGCATTGGATATAGCCAACAAATAAACTCATTCCTGTAGGCCAGGCCTAAATGTTATGATGAATTGATCGGAAGAACACATTTTTGTTTTACTATTGAATTGTAAAAAGAAAAACCTTCAATCACAGTAGAATACAGGCAGGGGTAATATAAACCCATTTTTTTCAGTCATATTGTTAAAGAAGAGCATTTGGTAGTGAGTATCCGCCACCTGCAAGCTACAACACTAATAGCAGAGCACCGTGGGGATGGGGGGGGGGGGGAATCCCCCGGTGCCTTGCTACCATCACCTAAACTTGGGTTTTCTTGGGTGCGCACTAAAAAAAGATTCCCTGGTGTCCATCTGTTTGTGCTGCAGTCAACTTCCCGAGCTGTCACACAACAGGAAGATCGGGGTTCCTTTTGGTAAAGTCAATCGTGATCATGGAAAACGTCGCTGTCTGCTACACTTGGTTTTATTTTCACAGATTGGAACAGTGACAGCAGAAGTGATGCATCTGCAGGGAATATCGCGGCGAGTAGTGCATGACTGAGTCCCACGTCCCTCTGAAGCGACCCAGGATGACTCTTGCTCTATATGAAAATCTCTATAGGAAGAGACTGAAACATGAGGAAGGCGAGTAGCCATTTTCTCCATCCATCCATTTTGTATAGCGTTAGTCCTTATGAATTTTGCATAACTGTTGTTGATCAATGCGAGTTAGGGTTACCACACTACTGGACACTTGAGGGCTCGCTGCACCATTTGCACAATTGTCGTCATATCACAAATACTGCGCTACTGGTCACTTTAAATTGCTTGACGACTCCATGTATCATTTGCTCAATTGTCGCCGTATAAGCATTACCGCATTTGGGGTACCCTTACATTGTGCAATGACTCTCTCCATTCATCCATCCGTCAATCCATCCTCGATATCACTTTTCCCCATTAGTATCTAGGTGCCTTTTTTGGGTCGAGAGGTGGGATACACCGTGCTCCCAAGTTATAATTGCACTTGTCATAATTACAAAGATTCTCCAAGGACAGAGAATTAAGCCATCCCATCAACCTCTGAAGTGCGAGTAGTGTCGTCATACGTTGTCCCAGCCTTCAGGAAAACCCGATCGCCACCCTCATTTCAGTAAGTCCCGGCTGACGTGTTTACACCCGCTTATCCTCATTAAGCAGTTGCACCCAGATGTTTTCCGAGGGACTGGCGTCTCCTGTGCATTCGTCTTGTCTTGTGTCATTTTTTTCCCCAAGCAGCGGTCTGTGTGGAAGTAATGGAGGAAATTAGATTTCCAACTCATTGACATAAGGTGCGGACACATTCGAATCAAGAATACTGATTTGGACATTTGGTGAAAACACGTCTGTAAGAACCGTGAGAGTACTGCTGTGTTTGGAATCTAATAACAAAGAGAGTCTCCAAACTTGCGAGAGCCACAATACATAAATAAGATATAAAGCTCTTGTGCCATTGTGAGTGAGGTATGCCCTCTAGCATATTTCCCCTGAGTCACTTTTTAATGAGACTGCAGGAATGTCTATCATATTGAGTCATTGTTTTTTTGTGTGGGGTTCTAATCCAGTCCCATTTCTGCTTTGGTATATGTTGTCAACTGGGTCAAGCTCTAGTGTCTTTTTTTTAAAAAGCTTTATTATGGATACTGGAATGTGGTATGGAGTAATGGAAAAAAAAATCGGTCACATCCTTCTCTTTTCGAAATGTTTTATTTTTATTGGGAATTTCCCTCTTACCGAGAATTTAACAACAACAAAAAAGCCTCAGCCTGTAAAATGACTTTAGATAAGAGTTTGTGGACATTGTGTATGTATTGTGGGCTGTATCCTGCTTAAGGTACAGTTTCTGCTAATAATTTGCTTGTACATTGTAAGACCAGTGACGGAGACTTTATCAACTGCATTGCATCGACCTACTCTGGAGCACAATGAATACTAGGACCGCTATAAGCATTCACTATTGAGACTTTTCTATTTGCAAAATTAGCTTCTACAAGTAATATTTTAAGTGTCCGTTCAGTTGGGGTTCTACGCGTGCCGAGCTGATACTATATGCATCACATAGACCACTGCTGGTAGCTCATTGGTCGAGCAGATTTTGTCATTGTAACATTATAATGTTTGAAAACCATTCAAATATTGGCCAACTAATATGTCTTAACTCTGGATGCTGCAGTAGTATTATACTCCGCAGTTTCCACTTTGCTGCACAGGGCCTATCCCTCTTGAATACAATTTCTTTCCCTACCATTGCCAACAGTTAAAAAAAAAATAAAAATAAACACCAACACATTCTCCTTCCTTGAAAAATGGCCTTAGAAGTTACGTGCAGCTATGACTGTGATAAACCTAGGCATTGCTTACAACAAAATAATTAAAAAAAACAAAAGATCCTTGTTGTAAATCATGTGCATAAAGAGAAATGGCACAATGTCCTTATGTACCAAAAAGTAGCATGATCGTATATTTGGAGCCAGTGGACTACAAGGCAATCAGAAAGCTCTTTTGCGAGGACAAGCCCAGTGTGATTATGTCCAAAGCTTGTAGTTATTCTTTTTCTTTTTTTTTTTTTAACCTGTTCCTGCTCAGCTGCTTGGTCATCCAGAATGGAGGATCTCTATACCTTTTATTTAGGAACTTTTTCTGTGCAGCAGGGGAGTTTTATATACTGCCTCTGTGGTTATTTGGACTACGATGGATATTTATTGAAAATTGCAGTGGCACAGAACGAGGTTTGAGAGGGTAGAGACAGAGAAAAGAGAGGACAGAGAGAAAAATAAACATAAGTAAAGACAGGACGTTAGCTATAAGAAAATCCAGCCATCTTGATGTTGTCCACGTCTTCAAAAGTGCTCCCACTTGATGACCCTTTTGAGCTTGGGAAAGAGGAAACAAATTACACGGAGTCAGGTCGGGCGAGTGGGGATTTTGCTTCGGCGCGGCAATGTTCTTCTCGGCCAGGAACTGTCGGATGCTCAGGGCTTTGTGAAACAGGCACGGGTTGTCCTGCCACAACTCTCACTTCTTCTCATGCACCGAACGAAGCAAACACTGCTGATTGTGCTGAAACTCATAGTTTGTAGTTTGGGTTTGAAATATCTTCGATGACACCAATCCTGGAACTTTTGTGACACACCTTGTATTTTAATTGGCGGTCAAAACAACATCTGAAATATTCATGCCTGATTACATAAGTGGCTGTGATTTATATAGCTGTAAATATCACACGAGAGAAGAGCCGTAGTTCCAGTCCATAAAGATTTGGCATTCAGCATTTGTGTGCACATTGTGGTCTTTTCTTTTTTGGGTGGGGTAGTGGGGGTTGGGGTTGAAGCATCTGTGATCCTGTATGTTTGTTTCGTATAGTGTGCTGTGCATGACTCAATATGTTACCGTCTTCATTTACAAAGTATGTCCTGTAGAATAGTTTGATGAGAAATTGGATGAGTCTAGGAGACTCAACTTGAGTGATACTCTGCTCCTACATTTGCAGCTGTTTCATGTGGATAAATTCTGAGCGTCTTTGACTTCCAAGCACCTAACTTCGCCTCAATTAAGATATAAGGGTAAACTAGGTTTTTGAGCACAACCTGTTTGTTACAGCCCCTCTCCTTGAGAACACTAAAGTGGCGTGTGACTCACTATGTCACTCGCTGATAATTACTGATATACTAATGTTATTCTGTTCTTCGTAGCTGTGTGTGAGTCTTACTCTTAGTGCTTATCTTTTCTTCACAGTATGTTTTTTCGCTCTCAAGTTTTGTTTCTACAAAGGGTACAGCTTGGCTGGAAATGGTTTAGAACAGTATCTGGCTTTGTTTCTGCAAGCGTGTAGGTGGGATGGCATGTGTCAGCCAAGCACAGTAAATAGTGTGACATCATTGCAGGGAGAGACAGCGTAATTAGTGCGACAGCAAAGAGGAACACAACATTGTAAGCGAAGGACAACAATGGAGGACATTCATGTGGCGCTGTATTACAAAAAGACAAACTGACAGCTTTTGTGTTCTTCCCATTCTAATCCCCTTGACATGGAAGTCATCAGTCTCCTGACCAACAGATTACAATGAGTTTAACTTCACCCTTTAGGGGACTGTACCACTTTCAAAATGGAAAGGTGCCCAAAAGTTGACACTTTTTGACAATGGAAACCCACATTCGCTGTACCAACATAGAGGATTTTTGAGGTTATTACTTGTTACAAAAACACAGTAATTTACACTTGCACTTATTGTTTTTCCATTGGATTGTTTTATTTCTAGGTCCAAATGTGTATTTTCATACAAATATCTACAGTTTTCAATTTTACGTAATTCAGGTTACGTCGCTGTCGTAGAAACGGACTTCATTGTAAACCAAAGACCCCCCTACTTGGTAGAAGTTTGGCAAAAATCTTCTTTGCTTGTTCCTCCACCAAGCAGTACTGAACAATTTAGAACTGAAAATGATGATCTTGTTTGTATTTCCACCGTGGGATGCTTGATAACCGCGTCAGCTACATAAATAACGTGACAGCATAGCAGCGGGCTCTAGTGATACTTGCCAATAAATACTACCATGAAAAGTAAAGACACACAGTAAACAAAGGGCAGCAGTACAATTAGTTCCATTTTTTTTCTTGTTTTTTTTGTGTCTAACAATAGGCACTATTTGTGTTATTCCCACTCCCAGTTAATTTGCATTCACCAATCAATAGACCGCAGTGTGGCTAGCTCCACCCTTTAGGTACCATGACACTATTGTGGATCCAAAAAAGGGTGTCAAAAAATGGTACTTCGCATCTTTGGTCAGCATCTAGTGAGGATAAGCGGTATGGAAAATGAATGAAAAAAATTGCATACCTGGCCGAAATGAACTGGGCAACAGGGCAATATTAATTGAACTTGAGCTTTGTTTCAATTCAATTTCGCCATGGTGTGTGTATAAGGGAGGGGGTGGAGCAATTCATTTTCTGAAGGAATTTAGATGTAGGTACATGTTGTTGTAATTACACAATATTGTAGAAATATCAAACATGATAAGCAGTCACTGAAATTACATATATACACATATTAACATTACATCACTATTTAATCGACATTCACAAAAAAAGCATCTCTACAGTGTGCATAATGTAGTCTATATTTGTAAAGTCTGCTGGGATTATGAGGGGGGAAAAAAAAAACCTAACTCATATTAGCTGTTCGTAGGGACATATAAATCATTAACAGGGTGATTTCTGCTCTTACATCCACTGTGCAGGAAATGGGTATGTTGCTAACATGAGTAGCACTTGTTTGGCACTTTCGCGTTTCCTCTTTTTGAAAAAAAAAAAAAAAAAAAGTGGTTGTACAAGTTGCTGTATCGCTACAAAACTTGCTAAGTTGGCAACACTGAAGAAATTATAACACAATTTATTTTGACGCCATAAAAACTGTGAGGGTTGGTCCAAAACTGCAGACCACTAGTCACTGGGTAATTCATCTATCTAAGACAAAAAATCCTCCCCCAAATAGATGCCTGAATTTGTCTGCAGAAAAGAATACTGATACTGTAGTGATCGCTCAGTTCATAGATATTTTTTCACGTGTCGAACTGAAAAATCATCTGATGAGTCTACTGTTTATTTTATTTTATTTTTTAAAAAAGACTGACATTTTTTTGCAGCATCCATGGTTACACTGAGCAATGTAATTTGTCCTTAAGTAAACTTGACCTGAGATGGAGAGAGCAGCAAGCTAATGAAGGGGTGCGCTGCACTTTGAAGTGTCCCCTGGCTGGACACTGTTTTTCAGTATTTATGAACACCTTTCTATCGCACAAGCAATTAAAAAGACGCAATGAAGAAGTTGTCAAAGATCAACCACCAAACCCGTACCCCCCCCGCCCCGCCTCCTCCGCTCCCACGCCCCGCATATCTCAAGAAGTGGTCTGGCAGTCGTAAAAGTGTTGCTGTGAGCTGCCACTGGAGGGCTTCGGGGGAATAGTGAGAGTTGCTCTTCTTGATGAGCGTCTGCTTTCTAAAATTGGAAAGTGCCTCGTCATTTGTAATTTTCCGTAGGGGGGGAAGTCGACACAAATTGTCCGTGGCAGAATTGCTGCTTGTTTCGTGCTCTAAGACTACTCGAACCACGGACTTCTTTATGCTACTCGACAGTCAGTGCTAAAGGGACAAAGACCAACTTGTCGATGTTTCTCATAAGGAATGCCATTTTGATAAAGAATGTAAACAATGACCCTGCACAGTGGTTCACAAGACAATCATAATAAGGCTTGAACTATAGTTACAGTGCACTACTCAAAAAAAGTTAGGCACGTTTGCCTCATGGGTGGAATTTCAGGATGAACTTAAAATCCACCATGACCTTTAATTTGACCTTCTCTCAACCTTTGAATGCACAGGTCCAACCTTTCAATGTTTCAGTACTTTTTGCACAACTCTAACAAGGAGCATAATGGCAAAATTGACAAAACATGTTTGATCCATGAATGGACCAATATATTTCCTAGTTCAATTAGGATTATGATTTAAACAGTCCTTTTCCATCATGCCCTTCACATTTGGACATCATGAGACCAAGACTGCACCTAACAATTGATCAACAATACAGGATGGGAAGTGGCCACTGAGCCTAGAGTCTCACAGATTGTCATCAACGGGTTGCAACAGAGATGCAGTCACAGAAAGGCATACAGTAGAAGTCGACGTCCTTGGAAATGTATTGGTCAATTCATGGATCAAACACCTGTTGTGAATTTTATGCATACACACATTCTTTTGCGAGAAAATCCGTACCCAAATTGACATTTTTCTTCACTACAAATATTCTCACCAAATCCCAACCTAAAATATTTGGGATAATGGTTATATACGAAATTATGTGCTTGCCACTGTTTTCCATGACCGCCTTATTTCATTCACCTTCCGTTCTGCTTATCCTCACAAGGGTTGTGGGCGTGCGGGAGCCCATCCCAGCTATCTTCGGGCGAGAGGCGGGGTCCACCCTGAACTGGTCGCCAGCCAATCCCAGGGCACATATAAACAAACAACCCAAATTATCATAAAAATTGTTTTTGTTAAAAATATACATCATATAATAACACTCAAATGCAGGGCCAATTCTGTATATGTAATATGTCTTAAGTGTATTTCTAAATAGCATTCATGTTTAAAACAGGCCCATAATGTTTTCATTTGTTGACCCCGGGATTATTATTAGTATTATAATTTTTTTTTGTGTGTGGTCTATAATATCAATTGACCAGCCAGGAATTCTTTGGAGTCATTAGTGTTTAGAATTGCCGTGCTTTCATATCTCAACAAACGTACCTTAACCACAATCCATTTGTGTTCACCACTGTAAATGACCCCAAAGAGCAAAAAAAAAACAAACAAAAAAAGTTTTGAAGAAATTGTCCCGTCAGGCACAAATCCCGCCAGTTTAGTCTTTTTATACGTGACATCTTTCACTGTCGACGAGCCCTCTCTGTGCCATCTGGCCTGAATAGTACAAGCCTGCTAACATGCTTGACTCCTCTACGGATATCACTTACCTGATTTGTGCCACACTAATGAGAGGCTTTCCTAAATTAGCCTCTCTTGGGCCTTCTCAAGCTGGATGGACGAAAGCGGGAAGGACCTGTTTTGCCCGACATGGGATGACAAAAGAAATGTGATATGCTGCAGAAAACTGCATTTAAGGCCTCCCGTTGCTTCGCGTGACATGAATTAGGATGGAATGAAGGTCTTGCTTAATTAGTGGAAATACTAAACATTCAAAGTGTACCAGAATTCCCAGTAGGGATGGACTGCTTTCGTTACCATGACGACCGGGGGCAGTGCTAGCGCATGTGACGAATCGAGGCGCCGCAGTGTTGCCAATTTAGCGACTTTGTTGCTATACTGTCTTGAGCGACTTCCGTCGCCTCTTGCAATTACAGTAGTGCCATTAGATATGAGTGAGTTTTCTTTTTAGATACGGGGCATCGTTGGGCTGATTTTATGCTTTGATTTGCGAGCAATACATTTGAGATACAAGCGCTGTATGATGGCACTCAACTGAGCTCAGCTCATTTCACAACAAATAAGCATTTTGGCAGCTAGTGAACATTTCTTCTAAAAAGCGGCTTCAAGCTAGTTATTGCCGCTCCCAGATGGAGTTTACTGTGAAATTAAACATACAAAAGAGAATTACATGTTGTGTATTTAAAACAACTACATAACGCTGCCTTGTAGTCTGCTGGCTTAGTGCTAACACATAACGGGAAACGTCATAGACGGGCTAATAAATAACATTGGTGTCGCGATTTTACAACTCGTTAAGCAAAGGGTATTTGAGCAACACATACAGATAGAAAGTATAACAATAATCACAGTATATATTCTTTATCCTATGCGAAGAATGACTAATATTATGTTACATTAAAACAAATTTTTTTTAATTTCCTTTCCTTTATTCAAATTGACAATGCAAAAATGCGCAAACAAATGAATTATGATTAAGTTACTGGTTTAGTCTGTAACGTGAGAAAAAAGGCAAAAAGGTTGATCATTGCTTTCTAAAGTAAAAGCAGATGTTTGCAAATGTCTTATTTTGATTAAACACAAGATAATCCTTCTGGTTTCATGGAGGACGACAAAGGTTTCTGAGAATATTTACTGCATACAGGCTGAAATTCTGAGTGTTTGGAAAAGTCAAATGATTAATCGATTATCAAAAGAGTTGTCGATTAATCTTATTGATTGTGTCGATTAATTGTTGCACCTTTACTGAGAAGCTGAGACCAGCTCCGACTACAGTAGATCTGTATGTCTGTATTATACTGCTCGCAGGTGGCCAAAGCATGCACACCAGGAGCAGCACAATGTCCATTGAATTGAAGCTAAAACTGTGGCAAAAACATTCTATTTAATTGTGTCATTACTGTATGTTTTCACGAAGTAAAATAATATAGAGTGCTATTTTTCTTATTAAAAAGCACATTATAATTTTTTTTTGGGGGGGGGGGAGTCTGGACCATTTCAGTGAAGAAAGATATGTGAGGTGTTTTGAGTTAAGAACTTGGTCACAGAACAAATAAATCTTGTTTGTCAAGGCACCACTGCATACTACAAATGAATGGCGCTTGCACATATCCCCCCTGACTAATTTAACCAGCCATACTTCCCACTCAGTCCCTTTGTTAGTAAACTTAAAGAGGCATCGCTGGATTTTGTATTTATCGTTGTCAAAATGCAAAGTCATTTGCCGATTTAATTGCAGCGAGTCACACGCATGCTGGTGACCTCCGGTTTCTGTAATTGTGTTGTTACACATTGTTTATTTTGCTTTGACGTTAGAGGATACATCTAGGTTGCATTTATAGATTTGGCCTCCTCTGGGGTCTAGCGGGTAAATATTGTCAACACAAGCAGCTGTGCTGTTGAAGCGCGTCGGTCGGTTGTGATTTACAATCGAACACGCTGCGGTTAATTACTCTTCCGTGTTTGCCGCGTTCGAATGAGTAATTAGTCTATATGCATTAAACGCTGGTGACGGCCATTAGTGGCCCAGTGTCCAACTCGGATCATATATCTAAAGGGCGGGGTATTTTGAGAGCGCGCGGATGGTTCATCAACATGCAAAACAAGTCTCAAGCCATCTTGGGTTTATGCGCAGTGAAGCTCCTATTCCTATTGTAGAACGAATCTCAAATGTGGGGTCAATGTGATAAGATTTTCTTTATGGCATTTTCCTCTATTAAATCATTTTTCTTGTCTGATAGCTGATAGAAGCAGTCAGGAGGTGAGCAGAACCTTTAAGGGAAAGTCACCACCCACACAATGCACCGACGTGACTTAGCTTTGTGTTCGGCCCTATCTTCCCCACAAGGTGACTCAAATGTGAAATGGTAAAGAATGAACAGATTGTCGAGGCACCCCGGGGGAGGGAGTCGATGCACATCAACTCTCCTGTGACTTCGACTCGGCTGTGAGAATGGGCTGATCCTGTGCCTTATGAGAATTTATGAAGAAATCCAATAGAAGTGCTTTCTGAAAATAACGCTGACGATTAACTGCACTGTTTTCTCGTGGTGCGAGCGTCACTGCGCCTGCGGGAGCTTTCGTGCACCTGCACAAAATCACTCAAAAGCTAGTACGGCACTCGGCGGAGTGCAGATGAGCGCCAAGGTTGAACAATAATGGCAGTAGTAGTAGTGGATAGCAGTGATAGCAGGTGTGCTGTGGGAAATTATCCCATTTCACTTTTATTGGTCCAAAAATTATTTACTTCAAATAATGTATCTTTTTTTTCATCTATCTATGCTAGGGGCATACTGTTTAGTGACAGGCAGAACAAAATAAATGTTCTTCCACTAGTTGGTAGAATGTACAATTAATATGTATATTATCATAAAACTGTAAAAGAGGTTTTTGTTTAACCGAACAGGCCCACATTTCACACTAAGTAAGTTTGTGAGTAAAGTGAGACAAGATCCTCATTATTTCCATTCATACCTTTTGTGACATTTGTTTGGTGGTGTGCCATGTAAAGTTTGGGAAGCACTGCATGACGAGAAATCAGTGAACATGGAAGTGGCTAGGGCTGGGCAATAGGGCCTCAAATTCATTCTTTTGTTGGTAATGGTATATCATTTATATGTAAAATTTATATTGCAAGTGTTTCTGTATGGATTATGTATGTTATGAATGAATTGTTACACCCCTAGGTACCACAGTAGTAAAATCTTACAAGACAGTAGTAGGTATTTGTATGAAAAACACTTCAAGGCCATAAGTATAAACAATCAAATGAAAAACAGTTAAGTACGGCAGCAACTGAGAGTGGCTTCTTGTGCTGCACGGCGACATATTCTTACGCTGCCGTAACTATAAATATAAAACATGAAAAACGGTCAATACAGGGGTAACTGAGTGTGCCTTTTTGTGCCTCATGTTGATGTATTCCTAACCTCGAAACCTCTTTTGTCAGTTCTGTTGTAAACTGAGGAGCCTTTGTATTGAAAAGGAAAACAAGAGTTCATCGTTTTTTCAGGAAATCCATTTTTGTAAATTTGTGTAACCCTGAAACCTCGTCCTCCATCCACTGTATTGGCAGATGAAAAAAAAAAACTGTGCTGCTCTGAAAAATATTTGGCCATCATTTCAAAGAGGTTAGGCTTTGGGCAAATTATTATATTCGATTCAAAGTCGTCTGTTCGTAAGTTCTGACGTTTGTTCCTAGTTCAAATTGATTGTGTGTGTGTGTGTTTTTTTTTTTTAACATTATGTCGTGTCAACATGGGTCAAATTGGGTATCTTTCTTCACTTTTGTTAAGACATTTATTTCCCTGATTGATTCAGTGTCATTCAATAGACAGTGTTTTGAACATGCGGTACGTTTTTTTGTATTGGAACCCATTGGTTGTGTCAAACAACTTGTATTATATGTGTAGTATGAAGCAGTATAATATATGATCCTACCCAGTTGCACACATTACGGCCATCTACGATCTCTAGTTTTTATACAATTCGTTGATTTTAAAGAAATACGTTTTTCCAAGTGAACCCAAACACAAGTCATAGTTTGTCAAAGTTCACATTGCTTTTTGAACAAGGCACAACTGCAGAATTGCTGCCAACGCTGGTTTCCTGCTACATCTAAAAAAATAACTAAATTGCATCCTAAAAAAAAAAGACTCTAAATTGTCCAGAGGTGTGAATGTGAGTAGCAATGGTTGTTTCTGTGTATGTGCTTTGAGATTGACTGGCAAGCCGTCCTCATCCTCAAGTCAGCTGGTATAGGCTCAAGTTACCCGTGATTCTAATGAAGACATGAAATGGATGGATGCTTTAAGAGCAAGGAACTTCAAAAAGATAATGAAAGATGTACTATGCTGGAGAGGCTTTGCTGTGGTTATTAATTGTGTTATGATAGCTTCAGCACTTAGGTTTCAGCTAAATGGCTCTATTGTGGCTGACCATCAGAATGCTCACTGTTATTAGCCACACAAAGTCTTGTCCTTTCATGAGGATAGAGAGTTGCAGCAGTAGCATCAGCAGTTGGAAGGTCGATGCATGCTTGCGCTACTGCATCCCACCCGCCAAGGTGCTCGCGATTAACAAGGCCACATGGGGGTTGGGTGTAAAGGAGAAAGAAGGTTAAATGCATCTGTGACTGCACGCATTCAGTGTCTGCGTCCTCCTAGAAACACAAAAGTGCGACATATAATCAGCCAGTGAGCCGCAAAGCCAATTCCCTTGACACATGTACACTAAGAGAGGAGTAAGTAGCGCCACCCAGCATCCTAAGCAATCAGGCTCCCCCGGAAGCCAGCTAGAAGCCAGGGGGGGGATTCAGTCATCTCGCCTGGAGGTGCCTGTGCTGCAAAATGACATAAATATGAGTTTCCGTAGTTTCCTGAAATAGTGCCGTCCGCTCGAATAGACACCGTGCCTCAATTATCGTACAACCTTCAGATCCAGTTTGGCTTCGCTCGAGAAGGTTTTATTCACTCTGCTTCTTCTGATGTGTTTTAGATCATTTTGTTCTATGTAGTATGTGTTTTAAAAGGCACATTTGGTGGAAATGTCTTGTTTCATTATTCTTTTAGCATCCACATTAACAAATGCACTCCTCACCTCCAATTAAACAGTGACATTTTAAAACTTTATTCATTCTTTGTTATAGTCATTTCATGATACTGTTCAATGATCACGATAGTAAAACTGGAAAACTACAAGCCTCCTCTTCCTGATACTCTCCAGTTGAATACTGGAGATAGAATTGCGGTTCTAAAAATGAAGACCCCCTCCCCCCATCTCCCATATGCTTTCATGGGTCTGGTACTGTCTGCATTTGAGTCGATAAAAATGAATTAGTATGAATAAATGCCTCCTCCAATAAGTGCCTTTCCTCTAATAAGCACTAGATACTCTCTGCAGTTAAGTAGATAGAATAGCATTTGTAAATATCTAATCCAGGGGTTGAGATTTTACTTTATTTTATTTTCGCTAGGAGAGCCCATGAAAGCCACATATTTTAAAATGTATTTCCGTGAGAGCCATATAATATTTTTTCAACACTGAATACAGCTAAAAGCGTGGATTTTTAGAATATAAGTCTCTGAATTTATTCTTTTTATTATGGTTGTTATACTGAAGCTAACCAATAATAAATAAAATATTTCTAACAATTAATGCGACTTCTGGTGATACAGGTTTTTGCCGATGGCTTTGCAATCTGGTGGATCCGCGCTGGGGTTAAGCCTCACGCGGGCGTTCAGGCTTGCATCCGTTAAACGTGATCGTAGGTTTGCCTTGATGTTTTTGGGGATGTGAGAACGACTGCTCACACGCATACGTAGAGCCCGACATGGTCAATACGGCAATATTCTCACGCTGCATTGTGTGCTATATCACAGGAAATGTGTTTCATGTTTTGACAATCCGCTGGGCTGCGTTTTTTTAAAAAAATGTTTTTAAATTTTTTAATTTTTGTACAACTCAATTTTTGTACAACTCAATGTAGAATGTAAAGAAAATTAGGATGGGTTTATTTTCATGTTTACAAAGAAGCGCTACAAATCCTCTGTATTTCCCCACCATATACAGAGCGCAATCAGTCCACACTGAAATAAGTTTATCCATTGGTAGATTTTTTTTTTTCTTTTCTTTAGCGAACTCAATGAAAGACTTGAATAAATCCTCGTTGACAAAACGGCAAGACTTTCCTCACGCAGTGCGTCACTGGCACCATACCGTGTAGTCACACTGAAACTGCAATAAATGGCTTACGTCTGTAGACTCATCCAAAGCGAGGGGAAAGTTATGGTGCTGCATCCAAGTCCTTGACTTGTTTCTTCCACTTGATTTGCCATGATGTTGGTACGATTGACTTGCCTTCTTCCTGCTGGATATTTTGATGCAAATGTAGCATGACATGTGTCGAAGTGCCGCTTTATATTTTACGGTTTCGACTATGAAATTTTATCATTGCATGTTAGACACACCGCTAAACCTGCTTCTTCATCAAAATCTAGCTGACTATTTGATTAAAGGGAAGGATGTTTACTTCTTGACCTCACAAGGACCCGACCGAGTAGGCTAGCACTTGATCCAATAAAAGTAAGAGTCTGACCCTACTGTACCCGGAAGGACAACTGGCATTGGCTTCAGACACCCGCATTGCGGTAGAAAATGGATGGATGGATTAAAATGCATGAGATGCATGTTCAATAGGCTTCAAATGTTTTATATTTCGAACGTTATTTTTAACACTGTGATTTCTGTAATGTTTTACTTTAAAATGTCAGTGGAATTATTCATTATTGTGTTACATTTCAGCTAAGATTTATCTGTGAGACGGTGCAGTTTTCAAAAGAGCCACATTTGGCTCGCGAGCCATACGTTCTCCACATCTGGTTTGATCTAATAAACACCTTACCGTTAATACACCCCTGATTCACTCTGCAGTTGGGTAGACTTATTTTTGTTAAAATAAAGGCCACCTCGCTAATAAGTGCCTTGTACTCTCTACAATTGAGCACGCAGAGGTGAGTTGCACATATATAGGTCTCCTTTCAAAAACCTTACCTCTTGTCAGTGCCAAGTACTCTCTGCAGCCGAGTAGATCCAGTCGGATCTGTACAAATAAAGGGCTCCTCTCTAATAAACGCTTTGCATCTATTAAGCATCTAATACAATCTAATTAGTACAAATAAACGCCTACTCCCTAATAAATCCATTACCTCTAATAAGCACCTGGTACTCTGTGGATTTGACTCGATCAATTTCCACGTCTGCTGCTATTAAGTTTTAAATGTAAGCGTGAAACCTCAAGGTGTTTGGAAGGAATTTGAAAGTTTTGACAAAGTCATCTATCCTCCATCTTGCAAATTAGACCAGTAATAAATAATTGCACATGCAATTGAAATATGGAAAGGGCTCAGCTCGGGCTTTTAAGCCTCATAAAATCGAGCATGAATTTTGTGCCATAACTTGATTCATAAAAAATTTGATTAGGTGCGTTAAATGCGATCACCTCGGGCCATAGAAGAATAATATTATGGAACAATCTTCCTGAACCCACATTGATTATTTGTCCCTGAGCGAGCAGCACCCATAAAGGGTCTCTATGCTGATCGCATGAATAAGTTATGACTTTCCTATAATGCACAGATACTGTACATGGTTGTGTTAATGCACTGTAAATCGGAATGATGAGAAGATGGGCCCTTTGAGACATGCACTTGTCGTTTGAAGTGGCGCGAGGATGCTAAAATGCAGGAAGTGACTCTTGTGTCCCAATCAAAAAAAAAAAAAAAGGTGAACTGTGAGGCGGCCAAAAGACACTAGTGATCCTGCACACAACCTGTCTTTCTGTGAAGTTTCAATTTGCAACTTGCACTTAAAGTACATATAAACCTCCATGTGGCCATCTCTGCTTTCTATTTGATTTTGTCCGGAACTTTGGAAAATAAAGTCTCTTAGGCTGTACCTCGGGGCTATTTGTGCGCCTGTGGGTGACCACTCAGACTCCCCCAGGGATGGAATAGAGAGCCTTTCATGCTAAGTGCTAAGGGATGTGGCCAATCAAGGGTCGAGTGAAACGGCATTCTCGATCAGCTTCTTGGCTTTGACAAGGTAGTCTCAGAGCAACTTATTTTAAGACCCCTGTGTATTTCGTTGTGTTTTTAAATTCTAACTTATGCTGCGACGGAAAGTCAAGAGCTAATGACTCTTAAGTCCTGTCGATAGTGTTTATGTGACTTTTACCGACCCGCGCTGTGTTTACCCCTCCTGAGAGCCATCGCCTTATCGTGGTGGAGGGGTTTGTGTGTCCCAATGATCCTAGGAGCTAAGTTGTCTGGGGCTTCACGCCACTGGTAGGGTCACCCATGGCAAACTGGTCTTAGGTGAGGGATCAGACAAAGCACGGCTAAAAGACTGAAGATGAGAAATATTGATGGATTGAGGTTTCCCTTGCCCGGACATGGGTCACTGGGGCCCTCCTCTGGAGCCAGGCCTGGAGGGGGGCTCGAGGGCGAGCGCCTGGTGGCCGGTGACCACCTGTGGCAGAGGCCGTGGTGGTCGGGTGCAGTGTGAGCTGGGCGGCGGCCGAAGGCAGGGACCTGGGCGATCCGATCCCCCGCTACAGAAGCTGGCTCTAGGGACGTGAAATGTCACCTCTCTGGAAGAGAAGGAGCCCGAGCTGGTGTGTGAGGTCGAGAAGTTCTGACTAGGTATAGTTGGGCTCGCCTCCACACACAGCTTGGGGTCTGTTACTAGTCCTCTTGAGACGGGTTGGATATACTTACTTGGACGGTGGGTATACGTATTGCCCCCCGGCTCGGCGCCTGTACGTTGGGGTGGACGAGAGGGTAGCCTCCCTCCGCCTTCGGGTGGGGGGACGGGTCCTGACTGTTGTTTGTGCCAATGCACCAAACAGCAGCTCAGAGTACCCACCCTTTTTGGAGTCCTAAGAGGGGGTGCTGGAGAGCGCTCCCGCTGGGGACTCCATCGTTCTCCTAGGGGACTTCAATGGCAATGCTCACGTGGGGAATGACAGTGAGACCTGGAAGGGGGTGATTGGGAGGAAGGGCCCCCCCAATCAGGACCCGAGCGGTGTTCTGTTATTGGACTTCTGTGCTCATCACGGATTGTCCATAACGAACACCATGTTCAAGCATAAGGGTGTCCACACGTGCACTTGGGACCTGGACACCCTAGGTCGCAGTTCGATGATCGACTTTGTGGTCGTGTCATCGGACTTGCGGCCGCATGTCTTTGACACTCGGGTGAAGAGAGGGGCAGAGCTGTCAACTGATCACCACCTGGTGGTGAGTTGGCTCCGATAGTGGCAATCCCCGAACCCGTTGGTGGACACCAGCGGTGAGGGATGCCGTCAAGCTGAAGGAGGAGTCCTATTGAGTCTTTTTGGCCTGTGGGGCTCCTGAGGCAGCTGATAGGTACCAGCTCGCCAAGTGGATCGCAGCTTTGGTAGTCGCTGAAGCAAAAACTCGGGCTTGGGAGGAGTTCGGTGAGGCCCTGGAGAAAGACATCCGGACAGCTTCGAGGAAATTCTGGTCCACCATCTGCCGTCGCAGGAAGGTGGAAGCAGTGCACCCTCAACACTGTGTATAGTGGGGATGGGGCGCTGCTGACCTCGACTCGGGACGTTGTGAGCCGGTGGGGAGAATACGTCGAAGACCTCCTCAATTCCACCGACACGCCTTTCCATGAGGAAGCAGTCTCTGGGTTCTCTGAGGCGGGCTATCTCTGGGGTCGAGGTTGTAAAAAAGCTCCTCGGTGGCAAGTCCCCGGGGGTGAATGAGATTCACCCGGACTTCCTAAAGGCTCTGGATGTTGTGTTCTGGTTGACACGCCTCTGCAACATCGCGTGGACATCGGGGACAGTGCCTCTGGATTGGCAGACTGGGGTGGTGGTCCCCCTTTTTAAGAGTGGGACCGGAGGGTGTGTTCCAACTATAGATCACACTCCTCAGCCTCCCTGGCAAGGTCTATTCAGGGGTGCTGGAGAGGAGGGTCCGTCGAGAAATCGAATCTCAGATTCAGGAGGCGCAGTGTGGTTTTCGTCCTGAACTTGGAACAGTGGACTAGCTGTAAACCCTTGGCAGCGTCCTCGAGGGTGCATGGGAGTTTGCCCAACCAGTCTACATGTTTGTGGACTTGGAGAAGGCGTTTGACAGTGTCCCTCGGGGAGTTCTGTTGGGGGTGCTTCGGGAGTATGGGGTACCAAACTCCCTGATACGGGCTGTTCGGTCCCTGTACGACCAGTGCCAGATTTTGGTCCGCATTGCAGTATGTCGGACTCGTTTCCGGTGAGGGTTGGAAACTGCCCTTTGTCACTGATTCTTTTCATAACTTTTATGGAGAGAATTTCTAGGCGCAGCCGAGGCGTACATGGGGTCCGGTTTGGTGTCCTCAGTATTGCATCTCTGCTTTTTGTATATGTGGTTCTTTTGCCTTTATCAAACCGTGATCTCCATCTCTCATTGGAGCGGTTCGCAGCGTGTGAAGCGGCTGGGATGAGAATCAGCACCTCCAAATCTGAGACAATGATCCTCAGTCGAAAAAGGGTGGTGTGCGAGAGGGTGACAAGCTTGGTCATCCGGGGGGATCTCAGAGTAGAGGCGCTGCGCTGCTAAAGCTACTGCCCCCGTGACCTGACCTCGGATAAGTGGTAGAAAATGGATGGATGGATGGATGGATCGCTCTGTTTACATTTCATGAACACCTGTAACACACTCACACATGCCCAGGATGCAGTATGCAACCACAAATTTCATCATCGGCTAACAACAATAGACACTTAAAATTGTCAATTAGTATTGCGAATCAGTGTATGTGGCGCATGCAGCGGACACACAAATACCCCACCCTACAACCCCCATCCCACCCACACGTCCAAATGAGAAACCTTACAGGGTTGTCAAACATATTTTTGTCACATGTTGTACTTATGGTTTTCCTCAGAGGGGCATTCTGACTGTGAAACTATATGAGTGGTTAATCGCCTCATATTATTGCATATACACAACAAAATGATGGATACCCAATTTTTAAATCAGAAGTCAAGGAGAATAGGATAAAAGGCTACGGTAAAAAAAAAAAAAAAAAAAAAAGGTGGGGGGATTGGCAACAAAAATAATGCTTACAGTATTTATTACATATGACAGTTTGAAATTTTGGTACAGATTTTAGCAAGAAACATGGAAGTTGAGGGCCAAAAAATGATTTGGCGGACCTGATCAGGCCGCTTGTTAGATCAAAAAGGGCATTTTCAACAGGCTTCAAGAAACCATTAACTCCCCATTATGCGCAATCGACTGAATTGTTACCGATCCACTAATCGATTAATGGATTAAAAATCAATTTCCGAATTCAAACGTGAGTTTACCAGTTCGGAGTGGGGCTTGAAATAATTGATTAGCACACTGTGGGGAGAGCTCAGCCTATTGTAAGTTGCCACCAAAGCTTGTGCAACAAAGCCTGCTCTGTGTTTGTCTGTCAAAAAAACAATTTCTAATCCCCCGTGAAGCGTGTTTTTGCTGTGAGGTTTGTGGTGGTGCTCAGAGAACAGACCATCAGGCTCCAACTGGGTCAAAGAGACAGCGTCCTCTGGGGCACCGGGCTTGACAGAGTGCATGTTTGGATAGGAGATGATGGAATAGAGAGGAGGAGGTGGTTTGGGGGTGGGGGGGGGGGGGGGTGTGGGGGTCGTGTAGAGAGCGGATGATTGGGAGGCTCGGCGGAGTTGCAGCGCGAGCTCAGCACACTTTGTAAAGCTGGACAGCTGCGTTTGAAAAAGCAAAAGCCCGCTGATGCACAGGTGCAGCACTGCAGAAAGCGTTCCTTTGAGTTGAATTAAATACTATGTCTCCGGGCTACTATTATAAATGGAATTTGGTCGGGTATAGTCGAACTGATGATGGCAGACAAATATGTTTCTAAGCCTTCTGATTAATTGAAAACTCTCTCCTTGCCTTCAACAGTAGGATGCATTCTCTTTTTTTTTTTTTAACCAGGAGTTTGACACTGTAAATGAGTAATACGTTCTGTCTGTTTAACGGATTATAAAACCACACTTTGCCATATGTAAAATAACCTCCGGTTGTGCATTTTGGGTCAAAAATAAATAAATGTTTTTGTTTAGGCTGAAGTTCTAACCTCATTAGTTGTGACGTAGCCTTCATATGGTGACGAAAGCTTTACTGCTGGGTCTGTCTTGGTTGCTTAATACAAAATGGCTATCAAAATGAAAATGTGAAGTTGACCATTGAGCCAAAAATGTCAGTTATGTGTGGTGTACAGTAAAGCCCAGCCTATTCATGTTGTGCTACTCACAAATTAAGCTTATTCACATTTTTTTTCCCCCTGTGGAGCCTGTCATCAGCTATTTGCTTTTTGTGCTCTTTCTAAAACATGCTGAGATACCAAAGCCCTGGGCAATTTACATAATTTCTCATGTATAATGAACATTTTTTCCCCCCAAAGAAATTGTCCAACGTCAATTGTGCGCATTATACAGGAGAAAATGAAAAAAAAACTTTCACATTTTATAAATGTATGCCGCCATCTAGAGGTTATGAAAAAGCTGTACACTTTCATTCCAATATTCCACCGCCACTTAGTGGTTATGAGAACGGTGTACACTTTCATTCTAATATGCCACCACCACCTAGAGGTTATGGAAAAGGTGTAGACTCCACTTTCATTCCAATATGACAGGGGTACGTATGACTGCATATATGTAGAGTTGTGCTCATAAGTTTACATACCCTGGCAGAATTTGTGAAATACGCCTAATGACTGAACAAAAACCATCATTAATTTATTTATGGTTATGTTTTGGTTATGATAATGCTTTTCGGAAATGCTTGAGAGTTTAATTTGAATCCCATTAAAATACAATTAATGGGCCTTCATGTTTTCTTTAAAGAATTGTACCAATCTTACAAATTCTAATCAAACATGAGCACAACTGTGTGTTTTCCCATTTACTAAATAAAATTAGGGCTGTGAATTTCAAAATAAGAGCAAGTAAATAAAAAAGAAAGTATTATGTGTTGAAATAAAGTGCTTAACTTCAGAATAACTCTTAGAAAAAAATGACAAAATAGATACTTTGTTTTGATCATATAGGTAGAAGCAAAGTCGGGCATTATAAAAATGCATTGTACATGGGTAGAAGGGTTTTCCAGAATTTTGAGGTCAACGTGCATATTATACATGGGTGCGCATTATACACGATAAATTACGGTAATTGGTTTTAAGGAAGTATGTTGAAGTGATTCCTTACAACGTTTTTTGTCGGAGATGACCTAATTTGAGCCCAGGTTGTTAGTTGAAGTTAGGGAGCATCTTTGCCGCATGTGTTTTTTTGCTTAGTGCAACAATTTATTTATATTTAAAGGTCGCATATTTTGCCGAGTTAGACCTCCATAGAGTGACTCCCTAACATGGACCTTGTATAAAAGTGTCAATTTCATTAAAAAAAACAAACAAAACAAAAAAAAACCTTGGTTTTGTCACACGAGTGTCCAGAAAAAGCCCCTCAGACAGCTACTTCTGTTTGACCCAGTTTTGTATCGGCTTTGTCCATATTTGGCTAAGATTGCCCCCTTTCCTCTGAATTGTTGTCTCCATGTAGAAGACCCACTTGTGAGAGCACACGTGTTTGTCATGTTGACAGCGCTGGCTCGGGAGCGGAGAGGTAGTCAGAGATTAAGGCCAACAATTTATATCTTGGTCTCATCAGACTAGAGAATCTTATTTCTCACCATCTCGGAGTCCTTCAGGTGTTTTTTTTTTAATTTTTTTTATCAAACTCCATGCGGGCTTTCATGTGTCTTGCATTGAGGAGAGGCTTCCGTCGGTCCAGTCTGCCATAAAGCCCCGACTGGTGGAGGGCTGCAGTGATGGTTGACTTCCTAGAACTTTCTCCCATCTCCCGACTGCATCTCTGGTGCTCAGCCACAATGATCTTTGGGTTCGTCTTTACCTCTCTCACCCCCCGTCGCCCCCCCAATTGCTCAGTTTTTGTAACCTTGCCCAGGTCTGTGCCTTTCCACAATTCTGTCTCTGAGCTCTTCAGGCAGTTTCTTTGACCTCATAATTCTCATTTGCTCTGACGTGCACTGTGAGCTGTAAGGTCTTATATAGACAGGGGTGTGGCTTTCCTAATCAAGTCCAATCCGTATAATCAACACAGCTGGACTCCAATGAAGGTGTAGAGCCATCTTAAGGATGATCAGAAGAAATGGACAGCACCTGAGTTAAATAGGAGTGTCACAGCAAAGGGTCTGAATACTTAGGGCTGTGTGATATTTGAGTTTCTCTTTTTTAATAAATCAGCAAAAATTTCAACAATTCCATTTTTTTTCCTGTCAATATGGGGTGCTATGTGTACATTGAGGAAGAAAATTAACTTAAATGATTTTAAGAAATGGCTGCAATATAACAAAGAGTGGAAAATTTAAGGGGGTCAGAGATGAGTTTTTACATTGTTACAGTGTTTTGAGATCATAGTTTAGGGTATTTTTGTGGCTTTTTTTCTTTTTGCCCTGATCCCATGTGGACATTTCTTTGTGCAGGCGGCCCTGCATGATCCCATTACCATGCTGTCTGCCACATGTGGTCCCTTTCTTTTAACAGCGTTGAAATGTCTCCTGGGTACCGTGCTTGATGTCCTGTGCTCGAGTGGAAGCACGCACTCATTTGCTTACCTGGAACAAGCTAAGGAAAAAAGCCCAATGTGCATGTTTTTTTATTTCTTCCCCATCTAATTCCCAGTGGACAAATCCAAACACGAGGATGCTCGGTTTTTATGAAAAACAAGCTATATACAGTGGTGGTATCCTAAATGCTCACTTGGGAGTACTTCACCTTGGAAAATTAGTATGCCAGGTGCCAACATGCAGTTTAACTTAAAGAATTTGGGTCATGTCGAAAGCTAGTAGGGACCTTGTAAGGACCGGAAGACCCTAACATCACCCAGATCACCAGCTGTAGTCCATCCATCCATGTTCTATAGTGCTCGTCCTCATTTATCTGTCGTTGTCACGAATACAAAGACACAAATGGCAACTATTTCATGGAAAGATGCAGCGAGAGTGGGAGTTGGGAGTGCATACAGGCACAGGGAGACCATACACTAGACCAGTGGTGTCAAACATACGGCCCGCAGGCCAAAACCGGCCCGCGAGGGGTACAATCCTGCCCGCGGGATGAATTTGAAATTGAAAAATATACAAGACATTGTGCTGGTGGGGACATGTCACAAATGTTTCATCTGTAAACTTTTACTGTGTTAAAATAAACTGTCTCCTTAGACAGTGAATACGTGTTACAAAAAGCCAAAGAAAAAGCACAGAACTAAAACAAAAATCCTTCTGTCATCACACGGCACAACAGTTACTATGACATAGTTTTGTAAATACTGTACACACTGTAAATCTGTCTGCATATTCAGTATACAGTACATGTAAAAATATAGAGATTTTCTAAGACTGTGTTCCACTTTGCTGAGAACAATAACATGCATGTTGATGGCCTCAATGTTTAGCCTTGATGTCGTGTCTCTGGGAACGGTCCCCAGAGTTCTCGAGCTCTTTTCTTGTATTTTGCTCCAGTGGCTCAAAGCGCAGAAGTCCTCCGAAGTCCCCATTTTTTTATTCAGTGGGACGATAATGAGACCAAATTAAAGGCAAATTGGCTGTGATTTCAAATGTCTCCTCCCGTTTACTTTTCTATCCCATTAAATTAACTCATGTCAGTTGGGGGTACAAGACCGGTTCTTCGTAATTTTGGATTAATTTATTGTAGATGTTAATTGACAGATTACTGGATTCACACATTCACATTTCAAGGTAATAACGTACTATTAAGCATTTTAAAAAAACAATTCACTAACTGGACTTTTCAATAAAGGAGAACAGGGGCTAACCAGATAGCGCGGAATACATGCGTACCGATAATCAAGCCGAATTTAAGCCCGATACTGATCAAAGTTAGCGAAGGCCCAATTATTGGCTCTCTCTAAAAGATCATCCTGAGCGATTATCCTGTGGTGTGGGGTGTTTTAAAAGTCATGCTTTATCCCCAATCTACTCAGAAAACGATTGGACCAACAACTGTATAAACCTGTTCAAGATTTACAATCACAAAATCATTCGCCAAAATAAAAATGAGGAAGCAATTAGTATCTAGTAAATTTATCTTCAACTACTACTACAACTAACTACTACTCTTGTTCTTCTTTATACATTTACGGCAGTCTTAATGCACCACGCTGCCTCTCACAGGTGTGTCTTTGTACTACAAAAGACACCTGGTTTGCACGAGGAGACTTGTCGGTGGCGATATCGTTATGTGTGTGCACTGTGCTGATCATCTCGATTACACCACACCCTAAAGCGAAGTGCAGTCATACCAAATTTTAAGACCTTATCCCATTTTTAGAACGTATGACAAAAAAAAATAAAAATAACTACGCTTGTGCTTGCTTCTCTTTCTGTGTGTGGTGTACTCGATGACCAACACAGTACACCACATGGATAATAATATCATGGCTCAGTCAACTTCGGTGATGGCCTCACACACAAGGATTTGCAATGCTAATTATTGAAAAGGTTTTAACTTTTATGTAAAATACATTGTAATTGAATCAATATTTCAGTCGTTTCCCCCCCCCCCCCCCCCTGTATTTTAGAGCTGTTTTGATGTTCAAATTGTGCAGAATGTTACAAGTTTCTTAAAGTAAATATTGCATACTGCTGCATATTTTTTGATGAACACTCAGGTCTAGTACTCTACTGTATTTTAATGGTGGCCCTTATTGTGGTACTTGGAGAACTAAGTATTTTTTTAGGTGGCACTTGGTGTAAAAAGCTTGAGAACCGCTAAGTTTAAAATGTTAAAAATCGCTGTGTATATCTTGCTAAAGACCAACTCATTTGTCATTTCATTTTATTTTGCTGTCCTTCGCAGTGAATGACTTCTCATGCTGAATATAAACGATTCATTTTATAGTCATCTTATTAAACACATGCTTAGCATACACGAGGGCTGCGGTCAAGAAAGAAAATGGGTCACTTACATTATTAGTGTCACCCACCATCACTGAAATGGATTCATGTGATCTCAGCGTGACCTCTCTTTCCATCCCTGCATGCCATCCTTCGTCTTCCTTTTGCATATACATATTCGTTGTTCAATGTGATTTCTCAATTGGAAATATGAAGTGTGCTTCTTGCTTTAACTGTCATCTTAAAATTTGGTGGTGATCGTGATTATGAACTCACCGACTAGCAGATTTTTTTTCTGCAAGACCTAACTAACAGCTATTTGATGCTATTCATGCCTAGCTGGGTATTTTTGTGCCGACCCGATTGACAGTGAACAACAGCGTGATATTCCAACAGTCATGCAAGGATTCTTTTGCCGTTGACACTGGAGAAAGTAGTGTGGTACTGGTGAACTTTTCATACATTCTTTCTTGAATTTTATTATGTTTCTCGCCTTCTAATGGCTGGCATTTGGAACTTTGTTGTATTGTTTGAAAATGTTTCAACAGAAGGCAAAGGCGTATTCCACAGTTGAAGCTTTTATTAACAACTCAAGGCAGTAAACCCTCCCCGTTTGCTTGGCAACACTCAAGCAATTTGTGTAACATTGGTGTAACACAACAGCAAACAAATGATTTTGTGTGTGGCCAAAGAAAGTTTGTTGAAACGGTGTTATCATACTGCTTGCTTTTATTTTTAAGGTCTGAACATTTTTACACAACTTACAAAATTATTCAGATGAACGTCAATTCTGGGAAATTAATGGCTGATTTTTTTATTTTATTTATTTAATTTTTTTTTGTGCGAAACCTGAGTGGCTGTATAAAAACTCAGACATAATTTAGACGGACAAAAATGTCAGAAAACAAATAGTACGAAAACTAGGGCGTAGGAAAACAGAGGTTCCACTATATTAGAATTTTCCACAACGGTAGCCTCATAGAATCGTTGCCCAAGTCATATTTGGAAAAACTAGAAAAAAAAACCATATTTAGCATGATAACTTTAAAATGACTTAGGATATGCAGGAACAGATGGGCACACCTACTCTCCAAAGCCAGGCTCCTTCTTCCTGGGATCATCATGACAGTGGCTGGCGGCTATTTGCAACGCTGCCCTCAACTTCTCGTCTTCCCCTTCTCCGCCATGTTTGTGTTTGTGTGCTCGTTCTTATTTATCCGTTTATTTTCACCTGGCGTCTGTTACCGGCCGCTCTCAGCTCCTGTCATACTTGGCAAGCTGCTCCCACTCATTTACCTCCTATACCTTCCTCCCTCCTACTCTTCTTGTTCCCACCTGGTCCATTTCCTTCTCCTGCCAAAGCCAAAACACATGCTTGTAAGCACGCCTGTGCAATAAATGCACAAGAAAAATGAGACGTACACACATCGGCTTGTCACTCTGCCGCATGCACACTTCTAATCAAAGCTTCCAAGAGTGTGCTGAAGGATCCTGGCCTGAGGTCTATAATATAATATTACTTCTTTCCTTGGCAGTGAGGACTCACCGAAGTTCAGCTTTCTAAGTCATTATTCCGTCAAAGGCACACTGCCCCCGACTCGTAATGCCTTGGAAATTGCAATAGGCTCTCAACGTGTCAGGCAAATTATGAGTGAGGGATGTGTTTTCAATATGTAGTTATTTTTCTCACCCAATTTTTGATCCTATCTCTACTTCCAGATTCGGTTGATGCATGGATTTATAAAGTCAACTCTGCCTGTTTAAAAAACAAAAACAAAAAAAAACCCATATATATACACACACATTGCTGCTCAGCTTTTGGCTAGCACACTCGCGATCCTTTATTGATCTCTGCATCCTTCATTTAAAAAAAAAATAAAAAAAAAGACAAATTTTAGATGTTCGACTTTCCTAAAGAGAAAAGTTTTTGGCTGTTTCACGTGTCTTCAACACCCCCCCCCCCCCCCCCCCCACACACACACACTTAAGTTATCCAGTTTGTTTTGCCTATTGTTCACTTACTGTACCCAGTGTGTACTGTACCGTGAACTTAAAACCAAGGTAGATACTGAAATGTTTTTTTTTCCCCCTCTGCATACTGTTAAATGCCTTGTAATTACATTTTGTGTTTTCACCCCTATAACAATTCCCATGAGGAACAACTACAATTAAGCTGGTGACGAAAACAAGCTTGACACCCCTGCAGTTGAAAACAAAGTAAATTCATTTGTTCTGCAGTCTGTCATCACACACAAACAAAAGCCAAATGCACTCGTGGAATTGTTCCTTTTAGATGCTTACTGGGTGGAAGTATCATACAAGGACTCCCAAGTTTTTTACTTTTGAGACATTTTTCTACAGACCTCAATTACAAAAAGGGGAGTCACTTAAATACTTGACACTTGTAATTATAGTAGCTTAGATTTATTTAGTGGCTTTTAAGGGACCCAAGGACACTCAATAACTCATCTATGAAAAAAAAAAAAAGAATGTAAGTCCGTGTGTGTGTGCGTCATGAACTTTTGATGATGTTGTGATGGTATTTCTATTCAGTTATGACAGCCATTTGTGAGGATCAGATATGCAAAATATGGCACCTCTTTAACCCGAGTGACGCTATTCACAATTTACGTCTTTACCGGACACTTTTGCCAGTAGCATGTGCTCGGGTTTTTAGGCCAGAAGGGGCGGAGGTGGTGGTGGTGGTGGTGGTTGGCGGGTTGGCTGTAACCACTGAGCGCATGTGGGGCAGAAGGACCGCTCGGGGTCACTATGGCAGCTGTGCGATCTGGCAAGCAGGCCTGCTGTACCTGGCAATCTGATGCGGGCAATAGGGAGAGCAAACAGGAAAAAGTAGGTTATCAAATCTGTGTGGCTTATGCTAAGGTTTGCTGTCATTTATGTTTTAAAGGAGAAATGCATTTTTTTCACATTTTGAAACAATTCCCAGGTATCTTCATAAATCTTCTGTGACATGCTTCCATCAAAATACCCAAAGGGTCACCCGTTGCGCCGTGTATTCGCTCTGATGACCGTGTTCACTGTAAGCAACTTCGAAGTGCATGCACAAAGCCCGTTATTTTCCTTCGTGGAGGCAGCACTTCATCACTGAGATGACTCCATCACCGGTCAGTTACTTTAGCGGATCAGTTTATGTGCTATGCAGCAGATGCAAAAATCTAGCCCCAACACCACTGCGTGACAGCATGGATTCTATTTTCCCTTGTGGAGCAGATTCACTTGAAGTCTCCTGTCACGTCTTTCTGCACAGAACTGTTTCTGTAAGGCTCCGAATGCACACACTCACACCCCAAATTTTTCTCCTTCTCAAATGACAAACTACCTCCATTTTACACATAATTCATCCAAAGTGAACTATCCATAAACGTTAAAAATGTCAGTCTTTTCAGTACTCAGAACTCTCGAACTCCAATATATTTTCTGATAATTTCATAATAATGTTGAGTAAGTGACATTTTGAGGAATTTATTGTTTTGCTTTATCCAATGCAAATTGAGCGTGAGTAAAGATGGATATAAAAACAAACATTTTATATGGATAAACATAATTAAGGTGGCACGGTGGATGACTGGTTAGCACATCTGCTTCACAGTTCTGGGCCTGTGTGGAGTTTGCTTGTTCTCCCCGTGCGAGTGTGGCACTCCGGTTTCCTCCCACAATCCAAAAACATGCATGATAGGTTGATTGAAGACTCTAAATTGCCCGTAGGTGTGACTGTGAGTGCGAATGGTTGTTTTTATGTGCCCTGCAGTTGGCTGGCGGACAGTTCAGGGTGTACCTCGCCTCTCGCCCGAAGATGGCTGGGATAGGCTCCAGCACCCCCACAACCCTGGTGAGGGTAAGCAGTAATGGAAACTACAATGGAATGGAATACATATAATTAGCTGCCCGTCATATTAGCCAATACAATATGCTGGAGTGAACCGCAGGCCTTCTCCAGGAGATTGCTGCCTGCAACGATTCTGCCCTCTATTGGTCAACTTGGGTACTGCGATTTAGTTTGGACAATTCCATATTGCTGTGGACAGCCGTCGTCGTATAATATTTAGATATTTTTGTGTGTGTTTAGTTATGAGGTACATTACTTGAAGAGAATGGAGATGCCATGTTATTTGTTTTTATTTACAACTAGTGTGGAGGCAGCATCAAATATCAAAAATGTACTTGAACCTTTATAGAAAATTATATATATTATATTTTTAAACAGGTAACCATCATCATCGATAAAAGTGCATGACATTTCATGGTGGTCTTCAATAAATCAGTGGCTGTCTTATGTGCTCCACTAAATAAAGGCCAAACAAATAGTTGCCTCTCTTTTCACCTCAGTGCCACGAAAAGGAATCAATAACTTTTGCTCGGAGTTACTTTAATAACAACCTGACATAGCATCTGTGAAGCTGAAGGTAAGAATTAAAAATGATAAGCCATAATACAAGATACAAAGATATATTTTTGTTTTATCTAGAGTATTAGTTTAAATGTCTCACTGAAGTTTGTGAGTCTCAAATTGTATTGTAAAAACAAACAAACGTTTATTTTTTTTGTGGGTACAAAATAACATAAAAGCGTGTCGATACAAGCTTTTTGTTGGATAGCATGATATATTATTCAATTAGTTATTTACTTATGAAATATTGTTCAGTTAATTATTTGAGTTAAAGAAAAAAAGTGATGAAACAAGCTTTTTGTTGGACCATTAGGATATATTATTGTATTAGTTATTTATATCTGGAATATTGTTTGGTGAGTCATCAATTTGTGGAAAAACTAAAAAAAAAAAAAAATCTTTGTATTATGGGTTAAACATTGATATTGTATTGCTTCTATGTTATATATACTTGCATATTACTTTGTTAATGATATAATATTTTGTTTCTTATTTACTGTGGAAAATTATTTGAAAATATGTTTGATATGAATACATTTGTAAAAATTATACATTTGTTATAATTAGTATAATAATTAATGCCAACTTCAGGGACTTTCTATTTTGAGATTCATGAGATATATTTTTCCAGAAAATTACTGATTGATAAAAATTCTCCCCCAATGTATTTAAGTGCATTCAATTTTGAATGTGTGAAATCATACTGAAACTCTTGGGCACCTGATTGAGTTCATATCCGTCCACTAGAGGGAGCCAGAGCTGCACTAAGGCTGAACTGCACTCCTTGTTTGTTAAAGCCACAAACTACATCACATTCTTTTGTCAAATTAATTCATTGTGTGGTGTGTTTTCAGTATTACTCCAGCTCTGTCCATCCACATTAATAGGTGTCACAATGTACTGAATATTGAATGTGCCTAACTATAATGTTTGGAGCATCATGCAGCGAGCCGCTGCCCGCGGGGGGTGGGGGCTGGGGCGTTGGGGGGGAAGCATTCAGACTGTTGCACACTCATTTGATGTTGCCTTTAAATAAAGACATTTATCAAAGGGAAATAAAAGAAATGGTCTGACCCGGCATGAAATATTCCATCTCTTTATACCTCTAGGTATGAGTCACACCTTGTGATATATCTTCCGCAGTGTGGATAAATAACATTAAAGCGTGACATTTATAGCCTTCTTTCTGGTGAATGTTCTACCCATCATGTGATAATTCAGCTGCATTGTGCGGCAATGCTGTTGTCCTTTTTTACTTCATATGCACTGCATATAACAATTCATACCCTGTTCAATGTCAGATTTTTGTGAGATGAAAAAATAAGACCAAGATGAATCATTTCAATACTTATTCCACCATTGAGGTGACCTATAACTAGTAAAACGCAATAGATTTTTTTTTGAGAGGTGAAGTAAAAAAAAAACAAACAAAAAAAACCAGCTAAAATAATGGGTTTGCACAAGTGTACTTTAACAAAATTGTACATGTGGAAATGTGTTCTGGTCCAATAAACCCAAGGTTGAGCGAATTCCAAAAAGTTATTTTTGGTGCTAAGAACACCATACCTACATTGAAGCATGTTAGTGGCAGCATCATGCTTTTTGGGCTTTTTTTTTCTTTCTTTAGCTGAAATTGGGGTCTTAGTCAAAGTGGTGGCAAAAAAAAAAAAAAAAGAATATAAAATGTCCGGAAAAGCCTACTAAAAGATCTGAACTTTATTTTGGGTTAATCAGAGGAACTTTAAAAGGTGGCAGGTGTGTGCTTACTCCCATTAAGTTTGATTGTGATTGGTTAATTCTGAACACATCACAAGATGATGTGCACACTTGTGCAACGACATTATCTTAAAATCTTTTTTTTTTTGCGTGTGTGTGTGCCGAACGGACTAAAACTCTGGACAACACCTGTCCATAGAGCTGGGACAGTGAGAAAGAGTAATCATGTCATTGACAGTATTTATTAAAGTAATTTAATTGCAATAAAGTTATTTAATTACAGTAAGCACCCATTATTTCTGTCAGTTGTGATGTTGACTTGACCGAAACTTATGTCAGTGGCCAATCCTTGAATGCCCCCTAGAGGTCATTGTTGTTTTAACTTTTGCCTAAAATGCTAGAGAATAATTTTGAGCTGGGATGGGCTCCAGCACGCCCGCAACCCTTGTGGAGGTTAAGCTGTACAGAAAATGGATGGATGGATACAGTACACAAGTATATACAACAAATGAACAAGTCATGTAAATAGACACATTGCTCCATCTTGTGATCGGATCGGTAATCGTTTTTTTTTTTAAAAACTCGCTGATTGGTGATCGGCCCCAAAAATCTTGATCGTGTAAAGCCTATTATTAATGAAACATGACAGCTTGGCACTAAATGCTGGTCACACGCTGCTGTGGGTTGGGGTTCCACTCCTTAACCAGGAGTTTTTGCAACTTAGCATGTGGTTCTTTTGGTGATTTTATTCGTTTAACATATTGTCAGGAGTCTTCTGTCTTATATGCATCCATTTTATTGCTATTTTAAATCCTGCTTTTGGTCCTTCAGCCTTTTTTTTCTGAATTAATCCACTTGTCCCGCTCCATCTTTGTTGTCCCTGGTAACTGGGTGACGGTGCTGGGGGGGGGGGGGGGGGATGCACACATTTTGTCATGCGGTAAGGGCTTGAGGAAAATCTTTTCGCAAAGAAAAAGGTCAGACGAAAGAAAGCAGTTGTGAAGGCGGTGAAGAGAGAAACAGCAGAGTGGAAAAAAAATAGATAGCTGGCAATGCTGGAACGCAAGCTGCCTCTTCTCAATGTGTCACAGTTTGCGCTTCGTCGAATCAGCGATCCCATGATGTAACACGCCAGACCCCGCCGACTAAACAGCCACATTGCAGCGGTGCAATTCATTTTGAACGCGATTACGCTAAATTCGATTCCCACGAGCCAGCGTTCTCCGTGATGGGGTCACAGCGTTGAAAAGAAGAACGGCAGACAAATGGCAATCGTGACCAAGAAGAATGCTGTTATTGATGCTGCCTTGGAAAAGCTGAGCTGATACTTGAGCCTGAAATAATTGGAGAGAAATTGCTCTTATGCCATCCCTTTGCTGCACACAGCCACGAGGGGACGTATTCTTGCAGTAATGGAGGATTCTATGATATGCTGTGGCGTATTAATCAGTGTTATGGTTCATTTCATTTCTTTTTTTGGCGGTACAAGCGTAGTTTTTGAGCTGACGTTCGCAGAAATGCCTCGCATCTGGCTGTAAATGGACTAAGCATTTCTGTGATATGCTATGATGTCGATCAATCGTCTTTCTTTGGAATTTGAGCATCTCCTGTTATTTACAAGCAATTTAGGATGGGAATTTGCAGTCGATTAACCTTTTATGGGTTAGCCATAACATTTTCCCATTTTGCTGCGAATAACGAAAAAAATAAAAAAAATTATTGACGTCCCTTCCCAAAGTGTTTATTTCCCATATTAATAGTTCAAACTAGGGATGCATCGAAAATTCGCTGACCGAGAGACTTTGTTGCTGCAACTACACGGCCGAAAGAGGATGTTGTGATGACGCAAGCAAAAACCGCGGCCGCCGCGGCTACCTCCTCGCTTACGGCTGCTTAGCTACTACTTTGGCTAACACGATGCGGAACCACAGAGGCGAAAGTTTGCTTGACATTTGGTGTATTCTCCTGACAAGTGTCGTAATTAGAGTTGGGCATCGTTGGAATTTGAGCGATTCCGGTTCCTTGGTTCCATTCTGGTTCCAAATTATTCTCGATTCCGATTCTTTTATGGGGGTGGGCCAAAAAGGTTTGCATGGTTTAAATAAAGGGTGTCCAAATTATGAGCATCCATTTTCTTAGCAGCCCGCAGAATAGACTAATATGAACATTTGAGTCGAGGTTCTTTATAATCAGTATCAATATCAAACCTATGAACGAAAAGGCAATGTGTGTGGAACTAACCCAATTGACTTAATATTCATTAATGTTTCAGCTAAAAGTTAAATATTTGAATGAATATTATATAATCAATATAAATTGTTAAAGTAGTTATGTTAACCGTTATAACTATTTTATTGTTTCACTGACCCAGTTGACTGAGAGTTGACTTCACTGACAGTGTTGTTAAAATATTATTTTAACAATGCTATATAATAATACATTATAAACATTGAATGCCCGTGACCTTCGATCCCTCAGGCGGCAGTGCATCAAAAACCAACATCAATGTGTCAAGGATATCACCACATGGACTTAGGAACACTTCAGAAAACCAATGTCAGTAAATACAGTTCAGCGCTACATCCGTAAATGCAATTTGAAACTCTACTATGCAAAAGCCATTTATCAACAACACCCAGAAACGCGGCTGGCTTCTCTGGGCCCGAGCATATCTAAGGTGGAAAAGTGTTCTGTGGTCCGACGACTCCACATTTCAAATTGTTTTTTGAAATTGTGGACGTCGTGTCCTCTGGGCGAAAGAGGAAAAGAACCATCTGGACAGTTATGGACGCAAAGTTCAAAAGCCAGCATCTGTGATGGTATGGGGCTGTGTTAGTGCCAATGGCATGGGTAACTTACACATCTGTGAAGGCACCATTAATGTTGAAAGGTACATAAAGGTTTTGGAGAAACGTATGCTGCCATCCAAGCAACATCTTTTTCATGGACGCTCCTGCTTATTTCAGCAAGACAATGCCAAACCACATTCTGCACTTGTTACAACAGCCTGGCTTTCGTAGTAAAAGAGTGTGGGTACTAGTCTGGCCTGCCTGCAGTCCAGACCTGTCTCCCATTGAAAATGTGTGGCGCATTATGAAGCGTAAAATACGATAACGGAGACCCCAGACTGTTGAACAGCTGAAGCTGTACATCAAGCAAGAATGGAAAAGAATTCCACCTACAAAGCTTCAACAATTAGTGTCCTCAGTTCCCAAACGTTTAATGAATGTTGTTCAAAGAAAAGGTGATGTAACGCAGTGGTAAACATGACCCCTTTCCCAGCTTTTTTTGGAATGTGTTGCAGCCATAAAATTCCAAGTTAATGATTTTAACTGAGTTTATGAGTTTGAACATTAAATAGCTTGTCTTTGTAGTGTATTCAATTAAATATAGGTTGAACATGATTTGCAAATCATTGTATTCTGTTTTTATTTATGTTCAACACAACGTCCCAACTTCATTGGAATTGGGGTTGTAGAAGTTAAATCGAAGCTGTGCATCCAACAAGTCAGTGAAACTCTGCTTGCCTTTTGTCTATTTGCTATTAAAATAATAGCAGTGGTGTCGCAACTGTGAGGAAAGTCGGCGATTCAGAACTTGAAAGAAGCTCTGGATCTTCTCCACCCCCCAGCTGATCCTACCATGGACAGGAAAAACTCTGTGTGATTATGTACTGTAATCATGTAAATTAGGAAGTGCAGAATGGCTCGCTCACGCACACATTTTCACAACTTAACCCAACCCATAGAATCCTAACCCAGTTTACAAAATATTTACTCGTTTAATTTCACACATTCCACGGAATATTTGTATACAAGCCGTCAAAAAGCCAATTTTCCATAATGTCCCCTCTAAGGTGTTGCACGTGTAGGCACACACTTGGCATCCTTGGCTGTTCCTTGACACATCTTGATGCAGAGCAGCCTTCACCTCCCTCAATAACTCATGCATGCTTTTAGCGCCGCACGGCTCCGCTCTCGGAAGCACGCTTCTCTTAAAACATCTTCGCAGCGTCACTCAAGCAGACTGTATTCCTCCCTCTATTTATCCTTTATTAAACACACACACACGACAAACACACACTTGCTGTGTGCAGCTCCAAAGGATCAGTAGCTTGTAAACTGGCTGCAGTCAGCAGTCATTTTCTGCCTGTGTGTGTCGGGAGGAAAGATGGGAGGAGGAGGAAGAGGAAGAGGAGGAGGAGGAGGATGGATGAATTGCTTCGATTGGATGGTGCAGAACTCCAGCAAGCCTTACTGGATTTAGTCGCACTGGGCAGGTGATGGTTCCCAGTGGTTAGATTTCACTAAAACAGTGGCGCGGCATTCAGGGGGCACTCTCTCATTGATTTAGTTAAACTCCTGCCAGATTTGGATTTGCTGGACTGCACCGCTGCTCTGAAAGACGGAAATCCCTTTTTTTTTTTCTTTTTTTTTTTTTCTCTCCCGCCCTCTCTCCTCTCTTGCATCGTCCCCTCATCTTCTCACAGCAGACATCCAGCGTAGTCTTGCAGACAAAGGCGGCAGCCCCTTCAGTGATCATCTCTTGACAAGGAGACGGGAGGAAAAAGAGGATTTATTTATTTATTTTTATTATTTTTATTTTTTTTAACCTGGACAGATTTGATTTGACTTGACTATCCAGAGGAATTTGGGAAGGTGCAGGGGTTTTACAGATTCTTCACATTCTGGGTTGATACAACCAGAGGTGATTTCATCTTTGAATTGGGGCATATTCCCGGTGCTACTGGTGGACCTGGTGGCCAAGCCGCGGGCGAGGCATGGCCCAGCAGGCAGCCATGGGGCCGACGCACCAGGACACCCTGGCCGTGCCCTCCATGCCCAAGCACTCGGGCTTGAACGAGGACCTAGTGAAGATCCTGCGCGAGAACCTGCTGCACCCGGAAAGACCCCGAGGACACCGGCGCTCGCCCTCCTCCATCTCCCCCCGCCTCTCGCCGCGCAACTCGCCACGGCTTCTCCGCCGCATGCTGCTCAACAACAACATCCACAAGCAGAGGCGCTTCACCGTGGCACACACATGGTGAGACCAAATACAGTACACAATCAAGTACAGTTCAAAAATATTTTTTGGAAAAGCACCTGGAAGGGAAAACTTTCAAGAACTGCTTGTAGAACAGTGGCAGCTGCAGGTGTGGTAAGCTAGTTGAGCCAGTAATCTTTGCCTTTCCTCTTACCTGTGACGACTGTTCTTACCCATACAGTATTCGCCCACTGTATAGAATATACATATTTTTTTGTGGCTCCTATCTGTCTGTTGTGGAAATCCCCACTATATCACTGCGGTCCAATGGCCGTTATTTTAATGGATTTTGCAGTGTACTTACTTACTGTCGTGCCCTTGCATGTGGGAAAGGAGAACCATAGTCACTGGCGATGTCAGTGATTTATAGAACACCTGGACCAACGTAAAACACATTAACATGAGCACGCTCGAGAGCTGCTGTCTGCCACAGCTCACACGTGGACACTCGCACGCAGGCTCCGCCTCTTAAAAGCACACATCTAACACACAGACACTACTTCACTTTACGCTAATATAATCTTATGGTAGTCTTCTACCATCTTAGAACAGGAAGCTCTCCATCAAGTTATTCCTTCAGCATATTCCTCTTAGTACACCTTCCTGCCAGCAGTTTTTGGACTGTTAATTAGCGCTCTATTATTGGCTGTCTATCAGGCTCGGTTGCGCCCACCCACGCCTCGTGCCTTCATCTATTCCCCTGCCGTTTGCGCCTCCGTACTGCTCTTTCCCCCTCCCCACGCACACACACGTTAACGAGTTTCTTCTTTCCCCAACGACTTCCAGTCTCCTGTTGTTTGAAGTCATATGCTGTGGAGGGGGGTCCTTGGTTTATGACAGTACTAGCTTCGAGGTTACAAACGGCGCGCAATGAACTAGTTTGCGTATTTGCTTCGCTGCGCTTCTTCGTTATTGTGATACTTGGATCAGGCGTGTTCCAGAAAATGTACGTTTAGTAGGGGTTGACAAAAATATGCTCATTAATGACCCTCAAAATCTTTTGGAAATGTAGCCCCCAAAGCCACCTTCATGGCCCATTTTGTCTAAAGCACCTCCAGAATTTCGCTCGCTTTATGGGCATGGAGATGCAAGTAAGTTGTATTTCTACACAACTGACATCTGCCTGTATAACTTGGCCTTTGCTGCGTCAAATGTGACTTGACTACTGTTGTTTCCTTGCATAATCTGTTTGGAGTTTTTTCTTTATTAAATCTCCCATCACTTTTATTATCACCGTTATCCATCTTTCGGCGCCCGGTGCTCGTATATATGTTGCGAGCGTGTCTGTGTAATTTCAATTTTATGACTTCATTACCTGTGTCTGTGCGCACACACACAAATGCAACTGTTTGTCCGTGGTGTTTAATTCTTTCTGATTATTTTACGATTCACACCACTCTCATCATTCACCCCCTATCTGTCACTTAAGGGAGATTTATTTATTGATTATTATTTTTAAATGATCTTTTCCACCATTCCCAATTAATAATCGGAGGATGTTTCCTTTTCGTCATTGGCTCGAGCTCTTCTCCATGGTGATTAGGTGGAAATGGCATGTGGTAGCAAATGGTGTCAGAGATTGGAGAGATTTGTCTTGATATATAAAGCAACTTCCTGATTCGTCCACATGCATGGATAGAGCTGGCATTTTTAATGTGGTTAATGAGGCAAATTAAATTAAATACCGGCAAACTAATTGTTACACACACACACTGGTTCTCGTTGAACGACCGCTGTGCTCTGTTGCATCCCTGATAGGCGATATCTGGTCGATACATCGTATTACTGTTTTTCTGCACCCCGTCGGTTGTGGTGTTTCTGGGAAAAGGCTAACAGCGCTCACAATAAATATTTCCGAAACATGAACAGTGGTGATGCTGCGATAAACCAGTCAGTCATTGCAGCTGGAGACAGACAAAAAGGTTGCTGGGTTGTGTGTTTTTAAATCCCAAGCTTTAAAAACTGCTGGCACATTGTGGTCTTCAATTGTTGTTTGTAACACACTTCCTTGCTTTCAACTGACGCATTTGTCACCCATTGTCTTATTTGGCCTTTACCTTTTTTTTTTTTCTCTTGGGTGAAGTATAAATCTTTACCAGTGGCTTCTGTGCTTGGTCTGGTCCAAGAATATTATAGTAAATGAAAACGAAATAACTCAAAACTTAAATAGAAAAACATTTTCATAAACAAAATAAAATAAAATAAAAACAAGAATGTTTAAAAAAAAAAAAAAAAAAAAGTTAACTAAAACGACATTTTACGTTCACAAAACTAACTATAGTTACAGTACAATGTCCTTTTGTTTTTGTCTTGTCAATTAATTTCATACATGATCTTTAGGTGTTAATTTTAAAATCTATTTATTTCGAATAAATACACAGGCTCTGTCTGAAATCACTAACTAACCGCTACATAGTGCACTATAATAGTGGTTTTGCCGTTTTGTACTGGTGTCCGAATGCTTAGTGATCAAATTCAGTGCCCTATATAGTGCGCTAAAAATCTCACACAAGCAATAGCAAAAAGTAGTGACCGACCAGATGGTCACTCACCAAGTCGTGATCTACCATAAAACATTGCGTTTTCAGAGAAGAATAGCGCCACTAGATGTGACACAGACGGAAGGGAGTGAATTTTTTGTACACATGTAACTTTTCAACAAAGAAAAAAAAACCAGGACACATTTATTTACAAAATCCTCTCGTTTTAATAATGTGCAGCAATCTTTTTTATTTATTTTTTAACCGACCGCAACAGCCTCCTTATTTATTGTGCGACAGCTGTGAGCTGTTATGAATGAATTCACTATATAGTGCAACCCTACATGGGGAGTATGGAGTAGTGACTGAACGATTTCTGACACAGCAGTAAATACAGAACGGATACCGGAGGAAGGTCGAACAGAGAATTGTAGTTCACTTACTGTGTGTCGCCTAGAAGTGATGTCATCGGGCAGCGCTGTCGTATTGACGTCTCGCCAGACTGACATCCAGACCAAGCACCAAGTTTTTCCGCGAAGCAAACTTTTACGTCCAGGCTGTTTTTGTTGCTACGTGTTGCACAGTAATTACTGTATTTACTTCCTGCCATCTAATAGAAGAGCATTTATTTGTTCTGTCTGTCACTATGCCTCAAAGGCATCAATAGATGAACAAAGATACATTATTTCTTGTAAATGAATTTTTTTTTTTAGGCAAGTTTAGTAAAATTTTATAATTTCCCACAGCACACCTGACGATCGCTCATGGCACACTGGTTGGGAATCACTGATCTTATCTAACCTTAGAAGCAGTATTATGCACTGCACTTATTGCACTTCAAATTCTGTGGACTGTTATTCAGTACCTGTATTTGATTTGTGAATGGTTCTTCATCTGTTAGTAAGTTAGTACATTTTTTTTTAAATTGTATTTTTTGTTGTTGTTGGTTTTTATTACACAATACTTATTGCGATCTTTTTTTTTTTTTATCTCACACTTGACAAATACCCCGAATAATAATAATAATAGTAATAAAAAAAACTAAAACGAATGCTAAAATAATCATAAAAACAAACAAACAAAAAATGAAGCATTTTATTGTAAAAATAAAAACTAATACAAACTAACAAACCTACTCTAAAAACTAAGTAAAAGGAATCCGAATTTGAAAAAGAAAAGTCAAAACTAAATAAAAACTAACCATAATGTAAAATCCCAAACTTTTATAACCCTGGTGTCATCCTCTAGCTTTCCGTTTGGGTAACTGCGCCAGATGTCCACAGTACAGTTTAGAAAGAGTAAAACCCTGATGTGGCTTGCATTTCCACCACGGGGTGTGTCGGGATAGCCATAGCTGCGTCAGCTACGTAAATAAGATGCGATAAGATAACCTTTATTAGTCCCACAATAGTGACATCAAAGCAGTGCTCTACATCCTTTTAACCCAACAAAAACTGCTGTCAACAGTAGCAGCTGTGATGTTGTACCTGGAAGGGATGTAGGTTTGGCAATACCCAGACTTGCCCTGATCAAAGGTTTCAATACCTTTGCAACCATTATGATCGGTGTTCCAGCAATTGGGTTGCAACAAATGGTCAGGCAGAGCAGTTTTTGGGGAACCTTCTCATAGTACCAAACGGCACTCTTTGAGGGGAAACAAGGTTGTTGGAAGACTTGAAAGCGGTTTAGGCTTGAGTTTATACCAATATGGTTTGGATTTGTATTGCATTTCCATTGTAAAGGCATCCCGAAATGTCCAACCCAAACTGTCTCACTTTTGAATACCAAATAATCGCTATTTTCTTTTCTTCCTTTTCAAGCAATGGCTGGACTACGCAGAACCATTATTACGTCAAAGCCAAACGCTAAATAGAGCTACAGTGTTCTTGAATGCACATAATTGTGTTGTAAGCTGACAGCATCATCGGAACGTCTGGTAACTGGCACATAAGACTGTAAAATACTGTAAAGTTTTTTTTTTTAAAAGTGACAAAAGTTCAAGTATTCAGGAAATACAACAATAGCATGCAAGACAAGACATTTGTACAAGTACCTTGCACAAAATAGAAACCTAAACTATGGTCCGTGCATAAACTATCCAATCCAATCTATCAGCAATATTACTTGTTTGTTTGTAAAATAATGCTGATTTAGTTTTCATTTTGACATTTGAGAGCTGATTAATCGAATGGACTTGCTTTCTTTACTACGTTTGACGACAGATTCGGTAAAGGCTAATTAATCCACAGACACAAATATTTTTGATGTTTGCACATTAAAATCTCATATAGAGTTCTTTGATTCAGTCTGCAGATGCGGCCACCATTACAAGGTGGACACAATAAATACATTAAAAAAAAAAACAATATTGAAGCCATAATTTTTCTTAACGATTACGATTCTAGAGTAATGATTGTGTTGTGCAGTTGTACAGTATGCGGAATTCCTTTTATCCTATTACATAATATATTGCAATAACTGACCTGCCGTGATGTTCTTGACAAAATTTTAAAAACATAACGGAAATTCAGACAAATTGATCTGGAAGCGACATATGGAAACTATTTTGATTAGTGGAAAAGTGGCTCACTGTCTCCTTTTAATTAAATGTTAAATAACACCACCACTGTTTACATAGATGACACGGATATTGCCATCCCACCTGCAAACCTTGCAGTCGAAACAGTAGCCTGACCGTAGTTTACTGATTGGAGCCGTAGCTTGGGAACTAAACTGTTAACGCTTGGCAGCAACGCGACTCAAACTGCCTGTAGTTGTTGATATGAACCCAGATCGACTGTCAACCGTGTTCACGCAAATGCAAGACAAACGTCCTTTGCGTCGGGGCTTGCAGGAGAGTAACAGTACGAGGCGGTAAGCGAGGACAACGCCTGACTAATCAAGGCAATGTGCTGTTTTGATGATTTGGTAAAAAAAAAAAAAAACAAGAAGACGTGTCAGACAGACTAGATACTGATGATGTGGCAGATGAGGAGAGAAGGGAGAGACAATTTATTTATGAGAGTGAGACACACCAGCATAATTTACCTCAATCATCTCCTTATTGTTTTTCGCCGCTAGGATTCGCAAGGCCGCTGGGTGCTAAATTCTGGTGACACACGCAAACACGCACTTAGCCCTCAGTGGTAACACTCCACACACTTCATTAAGGAGACAATGCTTCTCAGCGGACTGATTGGACTGATGTACAGCTTTCCTGCTCTTGCAGGGCCAGAGTTGAATGGAAACTGCCCGCATATTTTCTCGTCAATCATCAACGCGACCCAAATGCTGATTGGCCAAAGCAAACATCTAAACCTGTCTCATGGTTATTAAAATAAAAAATAAACATTTCCAGTCGTTGATGTTAACTGTAATGATGGAAAGTGTAATGCAACTTTTGTGTTAAAGGTCTACGCTTTGAGTTTTGGTCGTAAATATTGAACGCGTTCGTTATTTACGATTGTTGGCCCCGACCTCTTTCGGAGGTCCACTCTTAACACACCTCAGACTTAAGGATAATCTTATAAAAAATGAGTTTGTCAGGCGTTTGATGTCCTCGGTCACAAATGGGCAAAATCGGGACAAACAACCCGACTGTTTTTATGTGTGTATCCGACCGACTTAAAGAGTCTTCTGAGATACAAGCTGTTGCTGGGCCGTTTTTTTGCTTTGATGAGCGAGAAACTATTCGAGGTACGAGTGCTACATGGTGGAAGCAAACTCAACTTAGGTACTTCAGGACAAGGGGCAGTTTGGCAGATAGTGAACAATTCTTTAGAAAAATGCTTCAAGCTGTTTATTGCCTCTGCCATTCGTAGTTTACTGCCAAACAAAATGTTAAACATTTACATGTTGTGTATTTAAAACAACCACACAACTTTGCCATAAGACTCTGCGCTAGCTTAATGCTAACACAGAAGGCAAAACGGCATCAATAGGCTAATAAATAACAACAATAATCACATCTTTATAACCATTTAAGCAGTGTATAGTTGAAAAGAAACAGTGAAGCAACACATGTAGACAGACAATGTAAAAATACTCACAGGCATATATTTATCTTTATACTTTGTGAAATATGACTAATATTACCGTTATTGCCATGTACTGAGTCAGTTGTGTAACCCACCATCATGTGTGTCTAATAACTCATAACTCAAGGCACCACTCCAATGTTAAATTTTTTATTTAAAATATGTAAAAAAAATTGACAATTTTGACTGATTTTTGAAGGGCTACAGAAAATTGTGTTGTATACCTATAGAAACATGGAACCTACCAAAAGAAAGATTCAACCCTCCTCTTTCATCAGGAAGAAAAGTACACTTCTACCTTTTACCGTTCTTTAGTAAACAGCAGTTGACCATAGGTACGTTTCTTGACAATACTCGTTTCCAAGAAAAAAACTGAAAAAAAGATACTTGTGAAAGATGCATTTCAAGCAAAACTTTCACTTTGATGCGAATTTGTTTTGCTTTTATGATAGCTCAAATGTCTAAATAATGCTTTCCGACTATATAACAACATAAACAATGCAAAAAAAGGGTATTTTGATTGCAAAATACCAGTTTATTTATAAGTATAACACATGCATTTTCAAATTCATGATGCATGAACTGTTATTTGTACAGCTGTGTGTGTGTGTGCGTGTGTATGTGGGACTTTTGTGGGTTCCCAATCAGCAGACAACCAGCCATGAACAGCCCCACCGCTGCTTGACGCCCCCCCCTGTAAAACATATTATTGCTGCAGTGTGAAGTGGAGAAAAATACTTTTTTCACCTTTCTTGCCAACTGGTGTCAGAGTGCATCTGCTGCTGGTTGCACCAACTGCAATTTTTAGAAATATGTACAATTGCCACAAAATATTGAGGAAAGGTAAAAAAAAAAATAATCTACATTACACACATCACATTGTTTCAAAATTACATTTTTGTGCACTACTGTCTATAAATAAAAGGACAAAAAAAAAATAATGTGTAGTATCGTAGGACAAACTTGCACTTATTTGTGCATGTTAAAGGATAAAAATGGTAAAAGGGAGTAATCGCTCAGGCTATGTTTGTTTTGACGTTAGCTTTGAAGTTAGCAAGTTCTTACCTCTTCCGTGACTTTCTGTGGGCTCATGGAGGACGCCCTGCTGTTCCCAGATAAGGATGAATCTGGATCAGGCCCTTTGTAACCCGAGCAAAAATGTCCATCGGCAGTCGACGTTTCAGGGGAAAGTGGACCGTGATATGGTCGCGATCTCACCGCTAGCCTTCGAACGCTCGACATGACCAGCGTTACATGCCGTTCGTTGTCATCCTTTTCCTCTTTTTTGGGAAAATGATGACTTTTTGGCACTCGCAAAACTCTGTTTTAGAGCAAGCTATTTGTTATTATCCATATTTTTTCGTTCTGTCGATCACTGTCTCTCTCTCTCTCTCTCTCTCTGTCTCTGTCTCTCAACCACGCTCCTACAACTCACTACCACGCCCACACGGGTCGTCTTCCTCTGATCAAAGCCACTGCTACCATTTAGTGTTGATTTATCATACTAAAATCCTTCCCAAACCTTTGATACATATGGTGGAGCAGCTGCGCCAAATTTAAAAAACAAAAAAAATAAAATTAAAATAAAACACGAAAAACTTATTAATACGTCTTTGGCACTAAATAGATGGATTTGTGAAAACGTACGAATATGTCTCTGGCACTAAATGAGTTAATTTGATTTTAATGAGGTCAAAGAATAAAAATCCAAATACATTTTAATTAACCAACTTTAGGGGGAAAACATCGAAATGTATGCAACAAATATTTCAGGAGCCTTGTAAGTGCTCAGTGGGCCGGATTAAAAAAAGAAGCGGGCCGTATGTGGTCCACGGGTCATATTTTGCCCATCGCTGGTGTAACAGAAGCTGTGCATATGTAAGCAGCTCATAATGCGTTGAATGTGGCTTGTGCTTCCAATGCAATTGCAAATATCTGCTCAAGGGGACTTTAGAGTGGCCGTTTGGGATTATAATAATATTTTGTCAATAGGCCAATGGTGTTAACTAGCAGCAGGATACTGTACCTCACTAGAAAGGCATGGAATTTGGGTTTGGTGTCGATAAAACGGCAGTTAAGTGCTGTACAAGGATGAGGCCGTTGCTTTGACATGAGCACATAAATGCGGGTCGTGAATGCAAATGAGTTGTGCAGTTGTATGCGCAATTTAAGTGACAGCTTTTCAGCTGTAGTGACACCTCCATTAGCAGAGAAGAGCACCTCGTGCCACATGCTCATGCACGGGGATTTAATTGCTGCCTGAGCCACGCGCGCTTCGTGATAACGGCGCATTGCTTGTAGTTTGAATCCCTCGCATTGCGTTGCCGCATGTGTACATGAATGTTGATTGAAGCGACTACAATAGCTGTCTGTGGAGCGTAGACCTCCACCAGTGTTGGCCAACAACAACGGAGAGGGGATGTTTTTTGTGGTTGGTTTGGGAGACCACATTGTGGCAAGCAACTGTTTCTGTAATCAGCAGCTGACAAGAGCGAGGCAGTAGATGCAACAAATTCTAACTGACAGTTAATTCCTGATGCAACGTGTGTTAACTGTCATAATTTTGTATAGTTTGCAAGCTACGTTCTGCTTCATGAAAAATTAAGACGTTAAAATTAGACGAGTGGGACCATTTGCAGTTTGTAGAAATCAGCATATTTTTTATTTTTGTCTGTCCATGTGTTAGAATTGTTGGAGTCCAGTCTATCTTTTCCGAATGTATTAAGTAATTCTCCACGCACCAGAAAATTGCCTGCTAGCTAACACATAGACATAACAAAAGAAAGAACAACAACACACAAATCATGCAGAATAGAAGGATGGGACTCAACAATAGGTAATCTCAAATGGGGGAAAACGTTACATTGGAACTCAAATGTGAAAATGAGCCATATTTATCTTGTCCATCTGTTACTTCTTCAAAGGTTACTTCTTGGTTTGTGGAGAATGATGTTAGATAAAGTTTCCATTCTAGAATAATATGGCAACGCTAATATCCTTAAGGGTTTATCCGCATTTTTAGACTGTTTGACACCAGAATTTTTATTGCTTGACACCCCTCCACAAAATGTCATGGATACTGTCGTCTTTTACATTTTTTTTGCAGTGCAAAGTCACCCGTATATTACAGCAGATGTCAAGTGGAAATGTGCTTTTAAACAAAATAAAAAGGACTAATATTGAGGGGGGGAAAAAAACTACATTAAAAACAATGAGGTTTGTCGCTCCTCAGAATCTTAAAATGGACGCTCACAACATTGTGGAGTGACGACGTCTACTAGAAGAATGCTGTTCAAAACTCCATCCGTGCATATCCGGAACTCACCTTTAATACCGCACAGTGCAAATATTTACATTTGCTAATTATATTGACCGTTTGAATGTATGTGTGAGTGTAGGTGCTGCTGTTTTTGGTTAGCAACTGTGTTCAAGTGGGCCCAGCAATTACAGTAAATCTTTCATATAGGTCAGGGTAGCAATCGCATCCATGAACTGAGGTCATTTCATTCACAGTAAATTTTCCTAATAATGGCGCAGCATCCGCAAAGCCAAAGGCCGACACTCACGACTCCGCTTTGCATTCCATCCGCCGTAGCCGCCGTTTTCAACTTTCCTCCCGACTGACCCTGAAGTATTTTTAATGCTGTTGCACAACCGCATCTGACGCTGCATTGCAACAGTGCGACTGGCTCTTTATGTAACAGGAAGAGAGGGCCATATCAGTCAGGCGGGGAGGGGGAGAGTGGGGGGAACAGGTGGCTTTGGCAGCGTTGTGCTGATGCCAGTGCTTCTTCTCTGGCCAAGTGGCTCGTGATGGGGGAAGGTTGTGGGCAGATGATTGACGGACGGACGGACGGACGGATGGATGATGAATGTTTAATTTGTGGCTCGAAGTAGAGGACCAAAGTGCACGACTGGCTGATATCATCGTTTTATGCATCTTTATTTCATGGCTTTTAGCTGGATTGATGCAACGCAGTTGTACACCGCTACAAAATACAACCACAGTAATAGCCACAATAATGAATATTTTTTTGCTGGCAAACGAGCTTTTATGTGTAAAGAAGGGTCAATCAAAACAGTAAAAGTAATATTTTTGCTCCTGTGACACCTCAAATTATATAACAAAAACAAGACAAATCGTTTTTTTTGGTGGCAAAATACTAATCTATTGACAGATGTACAACTCTCGCCTCATGGCTTGAATTGAACGCGTCTTGTTTTTACACGCCGTTCGGCATTCACTCCATGAACAGTGTCATCTTTTGTCACGATCGCGACTCACGCTTTCATGCTTTTTATACCATATATTCATACTCTGTTTAAATGTGAGTTGTATGTACTTCTCCAACTTTTAACCTGTTGGCATTTTTCTCCCTCATAGTTGAAGGGACGAAATTCACCCCCAAGTCTCGAAATTCATCCCTTAATCTTTTGTCTTCTACTGAAAAGCTGTGCTGATCGCAAATCCCAAGCGCTGCAACACCGCTACCTCCAGGGATCTCTTTGCATTACATTTGTTTCGATAACCCGGATATTCACAGACAAATCCAGCACACCTGTTAAACAAACGTACTTTACATCGGCCGAAGTCAATGGCAGTGAACGGTTGGATTCCACATTGACTATAGCCGTGCGTAGTAATAAATGCGTTAATTGCACATAACTTGTAAAGTCCCCCAGCTTTTGCTTCTTCTTATTAGGAAATGGTTCCGTGTTGAGATTTGTGTTTGGCGGTGTTCTGCTGCATGCGCCCCATACACTGATTGACAAATGTAATTGGGCGGTATTGTAATGAAGCGCTCCGTCCATGAGTGAAAATCGTTTTGTACACTTTTTATTTCTGTAATACTCTGGGCTAGTAGTGGCCCTCACTTCGTCACAACCCACTCGTCATGGTAACAAAATCCGTACTCTGCAATGACCTCGTAGTACAGATGGGTGGGTTGAGCAGTGGCTCATTTGCATGCGATAGGACCGCCCTTCAAAACAGACTTCTTCCAATGAGACTGAAAAAGAGAGCGTGAAAAGTGACCTGTAATTCTTGATAAAAGCATGTCACGTACATCTTAAGACACTTGGGGCCTTTTTTAAATTGTAAAAAAAAAAAAAAAATCTGAATGTCTCCTTTGAGTGTATGTTATACATTAGATATTTCCTGTGATAATACAAAATGTATACAAGATGGTCGAGCCACTTTCTATATAGCTCCTCCTTCCCTGTCAAGGTTATTTTCTTTCCTTTTATAACCAAAGCCCTCAGCTCCTTTCCTCCACAGGCTCGATAGCGCCCTTTTGATTGGGGCGTTTCTATTAATAGACTCTTCAGGGCCATGTGACCTGTTGTTTGGGCCTTTCAGTCAGTACATGCTCATCCTTTAATTTTAAATGTTTTTTTTCTTTCTTTCTTTTTCAAGTAATCACTGCTTCTTTTGAGGTTGCGGCAAAGCAAGGAGGATTCTTCAGGTTTTTATCAGCCCAAACAGTCCTCTCCACCCAGAAGAATAAGTGATTTGCATACATATAAGCGGCATGGCTGCTGCCGCCGCTGCTGCTGCCTCAGCATCAACACGTCGTTTGACAAAAACAGGCACATTGGGCATACACGATTTTGCTTGTGACACGCACGCTATCACAAATGGCCACTCAGCGACTTGTTCTGTCTGGCGATCGAGGATTAGTCAAGGTTGTGTGACTCAGCTTAGACTTTGTGTACTTGTGACAAGAGAGAATTCAGAGGAAAGGAGTAGAAATGCATTATTATTATTATTATTATTTTAAATCCTGTCATCTAAATTAGTTGGATTTGAATCACGTTATTCCCACAAACAGTTGCCAGGGCACACAGTACGTCTCAATAGTTTAGAATAGTGTGAAAAGCTACATTTAGTTAGGTATCTATTATTATTATTATTGTTTTAGAATTTGTATTATTTTTATTAGGGCCCGAGCAGCGACCGCGGGAGAGTCCTGTCTATTATTCTTCTTATTATTATTAGAGAGAAATACAGTAATAACATGGATGCACACAACATTGTGGAGTGACCACACGTCTGAGTCTTCTTGAATGCTCATCGCTATTCTCCATACAGTCCGATCATCTTTGCAATTATCATTCCTCACGTTTGAAACCAGATGGGACTCTTGGTGTGCCTCGAAACAGCAGTCGGTGCTGCTGTTTTGATTAGCAACAGAGTTCAGATGGGCTCAGCTGGATTAACACTTCAATGTCCATGTGTGAACAAACGCGTGCATGAACGGAGGTAATTCCAGTCATATATAGTATATGCTCCGTACACTAAAGGCTTTACTACGTATAGAGAGGCGGCCTTATCAACATTGTTGCATTGTTCACAAGATTAGGGACTGGCTGGCTAATTTCCGCAGGGAGGGTGCTGAACAATGGCTGCAAAATGCGCGACCTCAATGGCAGGAAATGGGTTATTGAGTGCAGGAGTTATATCCTGCAACAGTCATGGCAGACAGGTGATGCGAAATAAAGCGCTCCTGTCATCTTGATAAGTAGCAATGGGCCTGAACTCGGAACAATAGTTCTACGTTAAATGCACAAAGGAAGAAAAGTGTAACACAATTCACACTCAATTTTCCACTTAAACAATAACGAGCACAACACCCTAAACGGGCACGTCCTGTGTGTGTGTTCATATTATTACAAAACATTATTACAGTGGACCCCTGCATACTCGCAGTTCGGATCTGCGGATTCACATATAGTGGGTATTTCTATCTATTTTTTCCAATTGTTTTTCATTTTTTTCATCTCTTTTTGGGAAGGGGACCAAACTTAAAATTGCTTAATGGTGGTTTATGCGTGCTTATTAAAAAAAGATTTGTTTTTTTTTTCATTTCAGTTATAATTGCTGACAATTATCCACATACATTTGCATTTTGGTAGAACAGAGCTGGGGTTCCAAGCCTCACTCCCACCGTGTCATGTATCGGGAACCGAGTGCACGGGGCGCTAACTCAGCGGCCGGCGCCTTCTTCTAAGGATTGGGGAGTGGGGTTACTCAACGTATGAGCTGATACTGGATGGATACACTCAGGACAAATCACGACATTCAAATAAGTTTGCGCACGCTGACAACGCATTTAAAAGAGGTTGGGCTGCATAGACGCCGTCGTCCAATCGAGTCGTCCCTCTCGTCCAATTAGCTAGGAGTCTTATCACCCCCACCGGTACCCTACCCTACCCTTCCGGTAGCTTAATTTTCTTAATTTTTAAAAATGTTTTTAATTTTGTTTTTTGATTTGCTGTCGTGTTTAGTTACTTATTGTTGTGATTAGTTATTTGCTGTTGTGATTATTTATTCGCAGTTGTCATTTGTCATTGTGCTAAAGTTATTTATCATTGTGGTTAGTGATTTGCTGTTGTGTTTTGCCCTTCAGGGCCACCGTACATAAGTGGCAGGTCGCTGGCGAACTGTGTTTTTGCGTTTTGGAAATAAAGAGCCCACATCGTCGACATACTGACCATTGAGTCCCGTTCAACTGGTGCAGACACATGAAGGTGTCTCGGCCGAGGTCAGGACACGGACGCGTTTCATTAAACGGCGACAAGCATGAATGAGGCTTGAATGAGCCCAGCTGCAGGGCTTCATCAAAGGCTTTTTTGATATGCTGATATCTTGTTTGATTCAACCCGACGACGGAAGGATTCTGCCAGTGGCCGCTGCAGCACACACATACGCGTCCCCCATTCATTGTATTTTTAATTTCATTTGAATATGGAAAAGTAGTCAGTTTAAGGTTTGATTTTTTTCTTGCGGTACGAGTCATGTACCAATTGGATGATATGAAATGCGTAAAAGATTGAAAAGAATTTTCAAACGCATCTTACAACATTACCCTTCAAAATAAATGGCTCACATAATGCTGTTTTGGACTCAATTGTTGCCATCCTAAAAGATGTATTAACATTTTTAACTCATTTTCACATTCCTTAAAGTCATATAAATGTCAGCTTCATGCAACATGCTTTTAAGAAAAATCATTAAATGTACAATAAGTTCCCTGAATATTGAGATATCATAATAATATTGTTTGTGGTGAAGGACATTGCCGCTTGATAGTCTAAAGTGAGTTTCTTCACATGAACACCAACGCCATTTTCTACTGAGCAGCCAGAACAGAGATGAGACTCCTCGGTTGAATTTTAAATTCTTCATTTTTAGAGTGCATATCTGTCATCCATCTTTATCATTTTGCGCTGCTACATTTCTTACAGATTTCGCCACCAGTACTCCATGTAATAGCTGATTGCTGAGGGAGAATTTAGCGACTGATTAGCTGCGCCTGTGATGAATGTGGCCGCCTCGCGAAAAAAATCCCTCCGCAAAATAGGCTGAGGAATCAAGAGTGTGAGGAGGAGATAAGTGGCGGGAAGTTTTTAATGGAGTGTCCTTTTTCGACGAGATGGTCATATAGTCATTTGTGCTCGTTTTTAGCCTGACGTCGTTATCGCCGTTCAAAGATAAAGACTATATAAATCCGTCATTTGCCACACATCCCGTCTCGTCACACAGGGAAGACTTAACATTGCGTGACTGAAAATGAGGGTTCAATGTGCCCTACGGCTTTCATTACCACATTTAGTTGAGTGGGCCTTATTAGCTGGAAGGTGAGATTACTTTATGATAAATTGCTGGGTTAAATCCATTGGTCACGGGTGCCTATAGACGTCTGCCTGAGCTCGTTAAGGCGGTCCAAATCAAAGTGAACATTTTTTTTTTTTTGTGCTCCAACGCTCTGCTCGTGGGTTTAAACTTGACTAGCAAAGGCAATAATCCAACTAGAATGTTTTTAATAATGGTTATTTTAAACAAGTGGCATTGCATGTTGGCATTGTATTGGATAAGACATCTGTTTACTAAAGACTCAAGCATTTATATGTTTAAATACTATATATATATATATATATATATATATATATATATATATATATATGGTCCCTCTTAATGATTTGCATGTCAATTAACATGCAGCTGCCTCTTGTGTTATCCTCCACTGATGTCATGCCTTGATCGTTTTTCAGAGCTGCTTCTCAATATCCTATTTTTTTATTATTTTTTTAATGAGGGCGTGTTTTCATCTTTTATGTGGCAAATGTACTGTAGACTGCGCACACACACCTGGCACCCTTTGTTTGCGTGAATTATGCGTATATACTGCATATTGAATGCATGCGTTTGCGTGTGCATGTGCTGTTCGATGTTGTTTTTGTCAGAACCTATTCTGATTCCTTCTCGTCCGCTGTCTCTTCCGCCACTGATGCACTCTCATGTTTTGATTGGATGGATTCGGCGCCGCTGTGCACGTGGTGATGAACGCAAAAAATGGACAGCGCTCTGGTTTTTCGTGAGGACGACGACTTAGTCAACACATACAGCAAAACCCCCGTTTATCACGGGGAATTCGTTCCAGACACACTCGTTAAAGGTTAAAACCCCCAATACATAGAGAGAGCATATAAAAAATGGTTCTATCGATGTACCACCGCTACACGCTTTAAACACATTTAAACTTATTAAAACACACTTTTTAAACACATTGTAAATGCATTTGAACACAGAAAAATAATAATTGTTAGATAAACTGTATTTAAAATACTGTAAGTATTGTCGTGGCTGTGTGTTGGACATGTGCCTTTAAGAGGCGGGGCCTGGTGGGGTGGCGTGTGATTTAAGCAAGTCTGCGTGTGAGCGTCTGGGTGTGAGCTGTGGTCGACAGCAGCTTTTTTGTGAGTGTGCTCATTGTGTTTTATGTTTTACCCATTCTACAAAATTAATAACTACCTCCAGGGTAAAAAAATATCTATGTCCACCTGTAACAGTTCAAAAAAACATGCTTATAAAACTGAATATTAGTTCAAGAAGGCATCAGCAAGCACTTTTCAGTTTATATAGTTGAATGTTTGCATTTGTGGGCGGCACGGAGAGGTAGCGGTTCCCACATCTGCCTCACAGTTGAGAGGTTTTAGGTTCAAATCTCTGTTGGAACGCTTCAAATAACACAAGGCCTATACTGTTGTACACATGGAACTGTTGTCAAATCATGCGTCAGTTTACATATCCTTTTGGTTTACTTTGACTCAACTTAGCTAGATTTAAAAAAAAATATATGTTTTGCACCCAAACAGATGTTTGAACAGCAGGTTGATGTGTGACTGAGCAGATGGCTTTAAGGAGTGCGGGTAGGTCTGTTTAATGTGCATAAAAGAGTCGAAGTGGATTTGTTGATTTGGTATAAATGATGTCGTTTTCCATCCTCCTCTGGCAGAATTGTTTTGAGTTTTTCCTCCTCACTGCTGTGACAGCAGCCATGGAACATGTCTGAGGATTTCAGTTAATTCTTTCTCATTGGTTATTTGTATTGATATTTGGGGGGGGGGGGGCGTTTACTGTACAGCAATCAACTCATAATTCTCGTATCGTGGCCATCAGTCTATCAGTCTATTCATCAGTCTAAAAATATCTATCTCCAAATTTGGTACTTTTTGTGATGAACACATTTTTTTTTTCTTCTTTGGGTTTCAAATAAAAAGAATAAACATCAGAAATACACAAAAAACAAAAGTGAATTGACACTTAGGCGGCACGGTGGGGCATTTGTTTAGCGCGTGTGCCTCACAGTCAGAGGTTGCAGGCTTAAATCTCACCTCAAAGCTTTTTCTGAGGACTTTCCGGGTGGGTTTTCTCTGGGTACTCGGGCTTCTTCATACATTTCAAAAACATACAGTACATGTTGGGTTCATTGAAGACTCTAAATTTCCTATTGCTGTGTATGGTTGTTTGTCTATATGTGTTTTATCCATATCCATATCTGAGTATGAACAATTTCTGCATCAAAAGTTTAAATGATGTACTTTCCAATGTACCTTTTCAGGTATGTTGACATAAATAATTCATATTGTGAGTGTTTTGAAGTGCCAGCTAAGTGCAGCGTCTGGCCTGCATTAACAAAGCCTTTCCGCTAGCTTTCGGGGACTGTCGGGGTTTTGAACTGGAGTGGAAGGATTAGTGCAGGTACCTATGCGCAATAACAGAAGACGACCTCAGCTCACCTCACATGGCTTTCAGCGGACAAAGAGAGAAGTAGCCAGTGCCGACTGCGGTTTTATAATTCATTAACCTGGCATGTTGCGCAATCGTTGTCGAAGAAATCGTTTTGATGACTAGGGGAGCAGGTTTTTACCCTAGCCGGTGTTTGAATTTACATTATTGATTTATTTTCGTCACCCGGTGAGTTTTTATAGCGAACTCGACAACGTTTCCTCAATCCCAAACGGCTCAGTATCTTGGCAACATGCGCTGCAGTAATGCCCACACATCAAGTAAACAAGGAAACAGGAAAACACACAAGACAACGGTTACATCACAGCCCACCTACGGCATGCGCAAATACAAAGGGACAAATGGATATGTGCACGCTCCAAAATGTGCAGCGGTATAGCTGAAAATGTCCTTATCCGTTGCATTTGCCTCAAGAGTGTTTTATTGCAACAGTCGAGGTAAAGCGAAGGTTCTGGTTCATGGAGAGGACAAGACATCAGGTGAAAATGCTCCAAGGTCGGGTGGGGAACCGTTTCCCCACCATTTTGAGGGCTTTCACATATACAAAAAGAGGGGAAAAAAACATGAGTAATTGACACACCTTGGAAATGTCTATACATAAATGCCAGTATTAATACTTCGAATCAGGGCGTCAAACATATGGCCCTCGTGCCAAAAATCGGCCTGCTAGGGGGTACAGTCTGGCCGGCACGATGAATTTGAAAGTGCATAAGACATGAGATGTGATGTTGGGGACGAGGGATAATTTGGAGAATTATTATCTCGGCCGGCCCCGCCTGTGTGGAGTTTACATGTTCGCCCCGTGCCTGCGTGGGGTTTCTCCTCCCACATACCAAAAACATGCGATTTACTTTGAACTCTGTTGGAGCCTGCTTATCTCTGCTCGCATATTTTGTTTGGTTTTAAAATTGCGTGGTGGCCCGGATCAAATGTTCTCCCGGGCCCATGGGCCTTTGGTTCCTCACCCCTTGTTCTGATGTTATCGGTTACAATCAAGAACAGAACATTGGACTTTGGAATTGTTATTTGAGTGCATGTTTTGTATTTCTCCGTTCTACCTCAAACTACCCAGAGTGGAAAATGTGCCTTTGACTTGTGATGAAGCACACAGGCCATTTAGTACTTGGCCCAGAAAAAAAGCTTTGACTCCAGGTGAACAGGTGGTCCGTAGTCCATGTATGGTGGCCAATGGGTTTGATGCAGTCATGAATAAATAAATAAATGCATTTCAGAACTCCAACCAAAGTGACTACCTCCATAATCCTCCATAAAACTACCTCCACTCCTTTGGTAGTGGTTGCTAAAATGCGTTTTATAGTCCCATTGCCTTAGCTGCAAGAGATTCGGAGGTCCTCCGAAACAGCCGTCTGAACCTTTCTTTTTCCCCCCTTACATTGTGTCTATAGTGAGATAAAAGGGTAATTCACTTTGTTCTCCTTCAACCGACTGCTGTTGACATTTTAATGGGGACGTATTATGAAAAATTGACTAAATTGCTTGAATACAAATACAGTGTAGTAGTAGTCTCGGGATTGCCAGCCCACCCATCAAGTGTCGTTTTTCCGCAAGCTGGGCTCTGCTTCTGCAAGTAGAAGCTCCTCACCTTGTCACAACGACGGACTCGCCATTGATCCAGCAACATATGGGTGGGGTATACAGTCGCTAGCTTGCATTAGACAGGACTGCCCCCTAAAAATTGGCTAATTTCAGGAAAAAAAAGGAATGGGGAGAGTCTTGCCCTTGGGGCTTTTTGACAAAAGTCTGTCACAGATGTGTCATCAAGACTCTCGAGCAATGTTTTCAAATTGTGTAAGAAAACTTTTTCTTTTCATGACCGTTTTTAAGGGCAATGTTATGACTTTGAAAAGATAAATGGTTTGGGGATCATAGTTTGTGGTATAGATATGGTTGAAACTGTTAATATAGGCACTTCTTGGGGGTTACACATTACAATTCCGTTTTTTTTTTTTTTTTTTTTACTATTGGCAGTAGGGCTCTGACTATTCCCTGCAAATAATCTACATGTGTTGAACTGTTCAACAAATCCATCTTCTCTTAACACAGCAGTTGCAATACAGAAAAGAGAGAGGGGGATTCTCACGCGGTGAACTCTGAATAACCTGCAGTCGCATTACATCTCCAGCAGCAGCGCGCCAATGCTGCAATACCGCCTTTATACCCGCTTACTGTCGCTGAAATGTGACGACTAAAGTTGTGCGTGTGTCGGCGTTCCACGCCTCGCCGTGCTCTCGAGGACGCCGCGTGCTTCTTTGAGCTTTTGGTTTTTCGACGTTCCCCAGAGGCCCTTGTCATGTCTGTCCTGCTCATTGATTTTTCTCCTCCGGCCATGTCACAAACTCCCCCTGACAACACTTGCATGTGAGCTCCTCACGCCTGCAGCATTAAGTATTTATCGGTCCGTGCGTGTTGGATGGTTTTGCGTTACAAACCACTACAAATTGCGTTCCTATTCCTTGCAGGGCTAATTGTTTTACTGATTCTGTCTTTTTCTTGGTATGAGGTTGGATCTCCGTTGAATGAAATCCCCACAAATATTAAAGGAGAGACACTTCTTCCCACTCATTGAATAAAAAGCTTCGATAGAAATATCCCCAGGATGAATAATTGCATCACGCTTGTCACCGTCTAGTTTTTGGGGGCTGTCCGCGGCTGTACGTTTTGAGCCCCAAATGGTGAATTTACTTGTGAAGCAAGAGAGCAAGCTCGCCAAAGCACCCGTAGAGTAAACCTGGAGCCTATTCCAGCTGACTTTGGGTCACACTGGACAGTCGCCAGTCGATCGCAAGCCACCTATAGACAAACAAGCATTCACAGTCAAATTCACACGTATGGACAATTTATAGAGACTTTCATAATCCTAACGCATAAAACAGAGGACCTCGGAGAAAATCCACGCAAGCACGGGAAGAACGTGCACTCCACACATTAGGAAAGCGGTAGATTGGAACCCTGAACCTCAGAACTGTGGGGCAGATGTGTTAACCAGTGTATCCCTCAGTGTTTTGGGTTGCAATCGAGGGGTAAGAGAGAAACTCTGAATGTTCTGATCTCCTGATTCCACACCAAAGATGGAATCATGTTGGATTCTTTACACACAAAACTAAGTGAGCCTGAATTAACAGTGCTCTCCATTTTGCCGCAGTTGCTTTAAGACATAATTACTCAACAATCAATTTGACACAATCTCAATTCTAGATAATTGTAACTGACTAAATCCGAATTCATGCATTTTGAAACTTGAAGATTGTATTTCGATACGGTATAGCTACCTGCTTTACAAACATACCGCCATTTTGTGTTGGAATATCGACAGAAAATTGGAAACATAGTATACGTACCTTTAATATTTGACTTTGGCATAATGCAGCTGCTTGTTTTAATTACTTGTGCAGTTTGTTTGATTAGGGAGCTGCCATGCTACGACTTCGCCGTGCTTTGTGATGCGTATGCGTGTGCGCGTGCGTACACTGGCGTGCTTGTGTGCATGCGCTTGTCTTCATGTTGCGGCGGACTGGATCAAATTGATTTGAGAGCCAGAACTGCATAATCTTCTTTTAAAATTGGCATTCGACAGAAAGCTTATCTTTGGAGCCAGAGAGGAGGAGGTGGAGGCAAAGCGGGCAGAGATGGAGGTTTACGAGTGGGCTGAAATGAAAATGGGATTGGTGTCTTGGCCGCCAGTGGTCACATCTTGCATTGATATTTTGGTTTATTCTGTAGTACAGAATGATTGTCTTTGTCCTTGTACAGTCAGACACATTGCTTTTTCCGATGTTCTTCACAACGCTGTTGTATTATACTCCACAGTCTCCATTTTGCTGCAGTGGTCGTTATTCCCCTGTTGAATACAATTTGTTTTCTTACCATCGACATTAGCCACATATTGAGAAGTCAAGTCAGTGCAAAAATAAACTGATAAATACCGGAGCCCCTCCAAAGCTCCAAATAATCTGATTCGCATCGCAGTTTGCGACTCAAAATTCACATTTTCCGTCTCATAGAAACATATTGAAAAGCAAAGCTGCAATCCCTGATTTTGAGGTTTTTCCCATAATTGAACTGCAGAGGTGGTCCCTTTGAAGGGCTAACCCTGCTTCTAAAATAAAAACCAGCATCAAACTCGCCACGTTGTAGAGCTGCACAATATTTTGTTTGCACATCATCATCATCACAATGTACGTGTGCACAGTAGTCAGACCTCAAACAACACACGGAGCAGCCCAGAGTGTTTTATGCTTATGCCCTTGGATGATAACTATGAATGAGGACACGGGACAAAATGTACATCTGCTGCTTTTCCTGTTTTGCTCTTCAGAATGAAACGGCTGTCGGAAGGCACGCCACAGCTGCGTGAGTGTGCGAGGTGCGTTCATGGACACTGCGTTAATTGGAGTGAATGTGTTATTTTGTTGTATACATGCAAAACATGCAAACTCCACACAGGCGGGGCCGGCGATTGAACCCCGGTCCTCAGAACTGTGAGGCAGACACTCTAACCAGTCGTTCACCGTGCCAATCTGGCAGCAACATATTGGGGGGGGGAAAGAACTATGAACTAGTTCGTTTTTGGACCAGTGAACTTTTTGGAACAATGAATTGAACTTTGAACTAGTTTGTGTAGAAAATGAACTTTCCCAGCACTTGTCCTGTATTACAACCCCAATTCCGATGAAGTTGGGACGTTGTGTTAAACATAAATAAAAACAGAATACAATGATTTGCAAATCATGTTCAACCTATATTTAATTGAATTGAGTACTGCCTGATGTTTTGATTTTGACTTGTTTCACTCGGAATTCCAGGCCTCAAAATTAGCCTACAGCAATCGACAGTGCCGTCATAAAAGCTGCTATTGCATTTACCGTAATTTCTCGTGTATAATGCGCACCTATGTATAATACGCACCCACAAAGTTGACCTCAAAATTCTGGAAAACCTTTCTACCAATGTATCATGCATGAAGTATTATCTGTATTTTGTTAGTTTTTTCAAATAATTAATCTGAAGTTAAGCACTTTATTTGAACACGTAATGCTTTTATTTACTTGCTCTTATTTTGAAATTCACAGCCCTACTTTTATTTCGTAAATGGGAAAACACAGTTGTGCTCATACGTATGTTTGATTACCCAGGCAGAATTTGTAAAATGCATACAATTCTTTATAGCAAACATGAAGGGCCAGGTGAAACGCATTTCAATTTTATTTTAATGGAATTCAAATTAAACTGTCAAGCTTTTCAGAAGAGCATTATCATTAAACAAAACATAACCATGAAGAAATTAATGCTGGTTCTTCAGTCGTCAGTCGTATTTTAAAAAACAATATTTCACAAATTCTGCCAGGGTAGGTAAACTTATGAGCACAACTGTAGATATATGCAGTCGTACCCCTGTCATATTGGAATGAAAGTGTAGGCTACACATTTTTCATAACCTCAAGGTGGCAGTGGCACATCGGAATGAAAATGTACACCTTTCTCATAACCTCTAGGTGGCAGTGGCATATTATAATGGAAGTGTACACCTTTCTCATAACCTAGGTGCCAGTGGAATATTGAAATGAAAGTGTACAGCTTTTTCATAACCTCTAGATGGCGGCATACATTTATAAAACGTTAGTTTTTTTTTCCCCCATTCCCTATACCGATGTGTAATGCACACTTTTGACAATTGTTTGGTTAAAAAATTGTTTGGTTAAAAAATGTGTATTATACACGAGAAATTACGGTAACTCGCCCGTTATATTGTCAGTCTCTGCCCACCCTGGACCCCACAAAACCGCTGATGGACCCCACAAAACCGCTGATAGCCCCCTGCCTCGCTTCAGGTCCCAGTGGGATTAGCCTGCAAAAAAATAGCTCCTCAGATTAAGTCATTGATTAGCAAAACTTCTCCTCAAAGGAACAAAAGTTATTTCAAGCTTTGCCCCCGTTCTAGTCCGTTGTTGTCATTTACCGGCATCCGATCGATGCATTAAATGCGGCATGTTTTTTTTTTTTTTTTTTTTTTTTTTTTTTGTAGTTTCCCATTGAAAAATAATTGCTATAGAGAAGCTGCATAAAGAGGCCTCAAGTAGCTCAAGTCTTTTTAGTTTTGTCATTGAAGTTATTTCACCACGATGCACTCGGTGCACGATATAAGGTGTACTAATGGAGGCTGTAAAAGGCAGTATACTAGCGTCATCACACAGAGCGCCCTCACGACGAGAGACAGGAACAAGGTAACGCTCTAACACAGCGCTGGTGGCGAAGACCTGGCCCGTAAATCACACGCTGACCTCTGACCCGTGTCATGTGATTTATGAGTGTCTGGTGCGAATCGCCTTGCCGTTAGGAAATATTGGAACATCTGAAATCCATATGGGGCTCGATGAAACTTTTATATTGGAATCTCATTACTTAAATTGGTACAGTGTAGTGAGCTGATTCAAGCTCTTGGCATTCACCACATGGGGACTTCTGTATTATTCATGGAGATGGAACATGCTGTGAGGTTAATCAGATCAGGAGGGTTTTTTTTTTTTGTCATTCAAGCAATATCACAAAGCAAATATTTCAAATTTTCTAAGCAGCACACCGTCAAGCACACACTTCTATGATTTATGTGAGGTTGAGACTCCCTGCACGGCTCGTATAAACCCCTTTAAAAAGACGTACTGGGTCATTTCACACTAATGAGCGTCTTCAAACTGTGACTGCAAACGGCTCCCGTTTGGAGGCTGAAATACACCCGGGAGATTTTGCCAGCGGTAATCCCAATTCTATTTCTTTATTTATTTGTTCCAGGCGACACAGGGAGGAGGGAAAGTGAGCCAGCGACGAAACGTTATTACGTCTCACAGTATGAAATTCTAATCCTTGTTACTCATTCCCAACAGTCTCTCTACCTCTAATCCTCCAAATTTGCAAGGTGCTCACAATACACAGTCAACACATTTAATGTTTCAAAAAATTAATTATTAAACACATTTGCAGTCTGATTGCCGCACGCTTTCTTAAATGTCAGTGCACATTTATTGGCTCTTTAACGAAATATTCATTTACAGTACATCCATCCATCCATTTGCTACCGCTTATCCGAGGTCGGGTCGCGGGGGCAGTAGCTTCAGCAGGGACGCCCAGACTTCCCCCTCCCCAGCCACTTCATCCAGCTCTTCCGGGGGGATCCCGAAGCGTTCCCAGGCCAGCCGAAAGACGTAGTCTCTCCAGCGTGTCCTTGGTCGTCCCCGGGGTCTTCTCCCGGTGGAACACCTCACCAGGGAGGTGTCCGGGAGGCATCCGAATCAGATGCCCCAGCCACCTCATCTGGCTCCTCTCGATGGGGAGGAGCAGCGGCTCTACTCTGAGATCCTCCCTGATGACCAAGCTTCTCAGCCTATCTCTAAGGGAGAGCCCGGACACCCTGCGGAGGAAACTCATGTCGGCCGCTTGTATCCGGGATCTTGTTCTTTCGGTCACGACCCACAGCTCGTGACCATAGGTGAGGGTAGGAATGTAGATCGACCGGTTTCTCAACTTTTGTCACCCTGGGACCCGCATTTTAATAATATTTCCGAAAGGCCTCCCCTCAATCGTCCTGTTTTCTGTTACGCACACACGCCTGCGCAGCCTGTCTGGAAAGGGCGGAGGATGTCTGCCAAGGGTGGGAAAATGGCAAACAGTGGCTTCCCAATTGTGGAGAGAGGAGCGTAAGCTTGCTATGATTAGAGCAGAGCTCGAGTCTGCTCTCTTTGTTTGTTATGGAGCTCAAGTTCTCAAGCGAGTACCGCTTAGAGGTGAGGCCTTCCTTCTTTAAAATAAGATTTTGACAAAGTAAGGATCAAAAAGTATGAATACCTAAAAATAAGTATCTGTTTTCAAAATTAAGGTGTACATGTAAGTACATTTAAGTACACTTAAGTAAAGATACTGTACCTGAATAATTCATTGAAATACTTCTCCCTGTGAGGGTTATAGGATTGATTGGATCTGCTGCAAAAAAAAAGAAAAAAGCAATTCAACCATACGCGTACAAGCACATCCTGCTCTCACCTTGTTTTTAGCTTTAACCTACCTTTTCTGTTTTTTTAATTTTTATTTTTATTTTTATTGCTTACATATTCAAAATAAAGACGATCAATCAATAAATCCATGAGTAATCGCACTTAGACAGTGCGCACAGACACACTCGACTCTTTGGCAGGTGATTAAAAGGCGTCGTTATGGCACTCGGGCCGTAATGAGGCGCACACACCTGTTTCCCACAGCTGTTTCGCCAGGCGCAAGCTGTCGCCCTTCACTTACCACACGCTTTGAAGGTGACGACTGTTTGATGCCGTAAATCTCCCGGCCAAGTACCCCGTCGCCACGGTAACGGGCCTCATTAGGATTATGCGACCGGAGAGGCTCGTCCTATTAGTCAGTGCACGTGCGTGCCTCGTACTGTACGCGGTCCAAAAAAAAAACAAGGTGTGAGTCAGATTTTTTTTGTTTTGTCAATACGATTAAAATCCATGACTATGCACGTCGTGCGGCATTGACGACATGTTTCGATCCTTGAAGATGGTGGCGCTGTGGTGCATCTTTGGGCATGTCACCACAAATTGATTGATAGTCAATGGATCCTCCGGAAAATGAATACAGTCGACCCCCGCCCTAATAGCGAAAATATACAGATAATTAAGGTCTGTTATCATTGCATTAAAAATGTTTTATATTTTTAAATCCACGAATGGGTGATTCCGCAGGTGCCCAACTGCGACTATGTAATGTAATGTAGTTTTTTTGCAGAAAACATACAAATACTACGCAGAGAAATGAGATTCTAAATGTGATAAATATGGTTATCCATGTTCATTGCCCAGCCTTGCAAATTACAGATAAGTTTTCAATGACCTGAGTGTGATTACGTACACAAATACACAGTATGCGTCCCCCAACTGCATGTAAGCCATTATTTCTACATTACCGTATGTACCCTAGCAACCATGAACCTCTCTTACAGGTTGTCAGTGTATAGGTGAAAAGCAATACACATGACGCTGTGCACTTATGGATGAAAAGCAGCCATTTATTTTTATGCTATTTCTCAAGCTCGACTGCACACCAGTGCTGAAGTATAGCAGCAATTATGTCATATTCATCTTGCCAACTGCCTCGTTGTTGCTTGCTCATGTGGTTGTCTGCCATGCACGAAAGGTGTAGGATTTTTTTAGTTTTTTTTTAAATGTAACATGAAAAGAGGAACCAGTCATTTTACTTATTTATTGTCTGTAAGAAACGAATATAGCTCAACCATAATTTTTTTTGTTGGCAAATGATCTAACCTTTTGCAGAATTTCTTACTTAATTCTTGTGTGATCATGTAGTACAGGAATGAGAGGTTTATGTAGTTAATTACTTTTGTGACTACGTTTGTACCACAAAGCATTTGTATCTCAAATCTTTGATGAATGGAAATGCCATTAATCTGTTCCCATGTGCACAAAAAACACCATGTTTTTTTTAATGAAGAAAAATAGCACCCTACAGTATTGTACTTTATAAGAAATACCGTGATACCATAATTGAATAGAATGTTAATAATTGGGCATTGTGGTGCTCTTTCTAATTTGTGAGCCTTAGCCACCAGAGGACAGTATAATACAGACATACTAAACGTAAATTTCGTACTGAAACACCAAAGAAAACCGTATCAACTAAGATGCAATCATATCAGTGATTTTTGTAGAGGATAAAGAAAATCTGCCTGAGTGTATTATTGTATGCTTTGTCTGCACGTGTTGCTACCACTTGTGTTCAACTAGAAGTTGTTTACACATTCACTGCCATTGACTGCTTTAGGAGTCAAATATCCATGTTAAAACTGGGAGGTGTGGCAGTGAAGGAGTTTTAAAGGTTTGAAATTACAGGACCATTACCATCTTCTGATGGTTTTGTTCTTTTTTTTTTTCCAGCTTTTTAAAATTATTTTTTTTTTTAAATGTGGCAACCAATTCCCAAAAATGCTTAAAAATAATAATGCTTTTTTTATTATTATTTTTTTTTACTCATACAATATAATAGCTGTCCATTATCCATGGATTTTCGCTATTTGCGATCCGGCCTGGTCCCTATAACCCAATCCACCTTGCAACAGGAATCTTCACGTTGTGCTCGGCTCGCTGGGGAATGTCATCCCACCAGCCCTTTTTTTTTTTAATTTAAATGTTTTTATTATGAATGTCATTTCACTTCAGGAGTATCTAAAATGATCGTGTTTTGTCCATGCATCCCCCCCCCCCCCCCCTCTCCCTTACTTTACAGACATATCATTCCATTTTTATTTGAGGAAGAGAGCCGTTCTAATAACAAAAAGAGGATGTGCGCAGAGGAACACGGGAGGCTGGACTCAAATAATCAATAAGCCGTAGTGCACTGAGAGCTAAAGAAAGAGATGTTTTCTCACCACTGCAGTAAATTGATATACACTCCCTCTAAATGTTGTGTGGTGTCCATTAAGCATGGGGTCAGGGGCTAGCTCCAGTCATCAAAAATGTGCTCCGATGCTTGTTTCAGCACAAATTACACCTGACTGGAGTAGATGGATTAACCTTTCTCTCTTTTTTTTCCTCTCCCATTCCATCCCTTCTTCCCTTCTTCTCTCTTTTTCTTTGTAGGTAAGTTGCTGAAGTGAGCATGAGGTGCCTCCAAAGGTAAAGCGTGTAGTCATCTTCTTGATTGGGGTGGCTCTCTCGGTGGAATATTTATTAGGAAACATTTTTTCAGGTGGCATATTAATAAATATGAGCGTCACAAGAGGTGCATGCGGTAGATGGTAGTTCTTCAGTGACACAGTATTTCCTCATATAGAGATGTAGATACTGTACTGCAAATGGGTGGGAGGCATTTTGAGAGTAATATTAAAACGGTTTGTTCCAATTTCTGTCAAATATAACTGTAATGTAAATGGGGGACTGGGCGGAACTAATCAGAATCATCTCAGAATCAGAATCTTTTTTTTTTTTTTCTTCATTTGCCAAGAATGTCCAAAAAAAACACAAGGAATTTGTCTCCGGTAGTTGGAGCCGCTCCAGTACGACAGCAGACGGTCAATTGACAGAGAACACTTTTGAGACATAGAGACATTGACAAAAAACAGTCACTGAGCAATAAAGGGTTGCTAGTTATCTGGTAATGCCGGTACATTTCTTAATTATTTCTTTTGGACAATTATGCAAAAAGATGCAGAGTCCTCTAGCACTTAGAGCAGTTCGAATGACTAATATTGCAATAGTCCGGTGCAATGACCATGTCGCACACAACATTGTGGAGTGACCACGAGTCAGACTGTACTAGAACACTAATTGTCGTAAATTATGTCATCCCCACATCACATTAAGGCATATGTCAATCTATATACTTTATATGTTGTTTATAAAAAATGTCAAACTATTTTGCTCCATCCATCCATTTTCTCCCGCTTATCCGAGGTCGGGTCGCGGGGGCAGTAGCTTTAGCAGGGACGCCCAGACTTCCCTCTCCCCAGCCACTTCATCCAGCTCTTCCGGGGGGATCCCGAGGCGTTCACGCCACCCTTTTCCGACTGAGGACCATGGGCTCAGCTTTGGAGGTGCTGATTATCATCCCAGCCGCTACACACTCAGCTGCGAACTGCTCCAGTGAGAGTTGGAGGTCACGGCTTGATGAAGCCAACAGAAGCACATCATCTGCAAAAAGCAGAGATGCACGACTGAGGCCACCAAACCGGACCTCCTCTACGCTTTGGCTGCGCCTAGAAATTCTGTCCATAAATGTTATGAACAGAATCGGTGACAAAGGGCAGCCTTGGCGGAGTCCAACACTCACCCACTGCCGGATATGCCGACCAAACTCTGACTCCGGTCGTACCGGGACCGAACAGCCCGTATCAGGGGGTTCGGTACCCCATACTCCCGAAGCACCCCCCACAGGACAACCCGAGGGACACGGTCGAACGCCTTCTCCAAGTCCACAAAACACATGTAGACTGGTTGGGCAAACTCCCATGCACCCTCGAGGACGCTGCCAAGGGTTTACAGCTGGTCCACTGTTCCAAGTTCAGGACGAAAACCACACTGCTCCTCCTGAATCTGAGATTCGACTTCCCGACGGACCCTCCTCTCCCACCCCTGAATAGACCTTACCAGGGAGGCTGAGGAGTGTGATCCCCCTGTAGTTGGAACACACCCTCCAGTCCCCCTTCTTAAAAATGGGGACCACCACCCCAGTCTGCAAATCCAGAGGCACTGTCCCCGATGTCCACGCGATGTTGCAGAGGCGCGTCAACCAGGACAGCCCTACAACATCCAGAGCCTTGAGGGACTCCGGGCGAATCCCATCCACCCCCTGGGCCTTGCCACAGAGGAGCTTTTTAACCACCTCGGTGACCTCAAACCCAGAGATAGGAAAGCCTGCCTCAGAGAGCCCAGACTCTGCTCCCTCATGAGAAGGCATGTCTGTGGAATTGAGGAGGTCTTCGAAGTATTCTCCCCACCGGCTCACAACGTCCCAAGTCGAGGTCAGCAGCGCCCCATCCCCACTATACGCAGTGTTGATGGTGCACTGCTTCCCCCTCCTGAGGTGCCGGATGGTGGACCAGAATTTCCTCGAATCCGTCCGGAAGTCTTTCTCCATGGCCTCACCGAACTCCTCCCATGCCCGGGTTTTTGCTTCAGCGACCACCAAAGCTGCATTCCGCTTGACCAACCGGTTCCCATCAGCTGCCTCTGGAGTCCCACAGGCCAAAAAGACCCGATAGGACTCCTCCTTCAGCTTGACGGCATCCCTCACCGTTGGTGTCTACCAACGGGTTCGGGGATTGCCGCCACGACAGGCACCAACCATCTTACGACCACAACTTCGGTCGACCGCCTCCCCAATGGAGGCGCAGAACATGGTCCACTCGGACTCGATCTCCCCCACCTCCCCCGGAACATGAGCAAAGTTCTGTCAGAGGTGGGAATTGAAACTCCTTCTGACAGGGGATTCCGCCAGACGTTCCCAGGAGACCCTCACATTAATTAATTATGAATTATTATTATTTGTAGCTACAGTATACATATGCACAGTATCTGTAAAAAGACAAAGTAGCCACAGAACCTTTACAAGTCCGTGTGTTTGTGAATAGTATCCGATTACAGTTACTCCCATTTGTTTCCTCGATGAGGTTTTAGGTGCGAACAGAGGCGTCTATTTATTTTGATTAGAGTAGGGGCCACTATTTGTAATAACCTTACAAACAAGTCAGAAATATGTAAACAAGGGGTTGCCTCCCCCGCCTGAGGAGTGCTGTGCGTCTTTTCGCCCGCTGGCTGTGTTGTGGTTGGCTGCTAATCTGTTTATCTAATCAGATTCTGAGGTTACGGCTCTGTCTCATTAACTTGCGGTATATTGATCCTGCCGCCTTGTCTTCTGCGGGGTCCCACGGTTGCGCTCCCAGATGGGGAGGAATGCAGTTTTTTTTTTTTCCCTCATAGCTCCTCAATCGATCCCGCCTCGTCTCAGGGTTGCTGCGTGTGCGAGCTTGCAATAAAGATAGCTTGTGAAGGAGAGACAGATTCCTGGAGATACAGTTTGAAGTGCATGGAGACACTGCTGGAAAAAGAGTTTGTAAACAAACTATCAACGCTTAAATGCACCTCTGATGAATCGAGAGCTTCATCTCAGCGGAGGCTCCACTATTTCTCATGGATTCATATTTTAGTATCGTAATTGCATGTTTACTGGGAAGACATCATTTTCCCCATCCATGCCCAGCTACAAATCATAATAAAATACTTGTGGAACTTGGAAGTCTTAACATAAAGTGTTCGGTCGGATATGTGAATCGGTCTCCGATTGGTTAATATTTAGAATATTTCTCCCATTGGAGATAATGGAATAAGGAATAATCTCTTCCAGAATGTAACTGTGGCCTGCATAAAACCTTTATTTACTGGATGTTACTGTACAGGAAACATTTTGAGTGACCTTTGACATTTTCAAAAAAAATACTCTTACTCCTGCTTTTTTGTGCTCTTTTTGTATTGAATCAAACTAAACCGAACCGTACTTCGGCAGTTATTCATCGCTAGAGGGAGCAGCATACTTTCAGAATCGCTACACCAACAGCATGGTTATTTTTCTCATTTTAAGATCATTTTACTCATAACCAGTAATACAATCTGAATAACAAGTTATTATACATAGCTTTTTTTAGGGAAAAAAATGTGCGAAGCAAGGGAAATGCTCTTCGACAAAAACTGCCTGGTAAGTAAGGTTTATTGTTTTCTTGTAGTCAGACCACCCGTTCACTTATTGCCTGCTTGTTAAATAAGACGTATGGATGTAAATCTATAACGATGGTGCACAATTCATAGATGTGTCGCAACCGCGCCGCACGGCCGCGTCGATGTCAAGGAGTCACCGCACTGTGAGGGACGTGTGGGAGTGGCTAGGCTCGCACATTGAAGTCTCCGTGTGCTGCAGTGTGTGTGAGCGTTTGTGTGCGTGACTGCGACTTGCAGAGAAGCGCGGGAGCTCCCCTTCTGCTTGCCCCCTTGCCGCTCGCCCCTCGCCGTTACGTAACGATGCTCCTCTCACGCGGTGACTGTCAGCTGCTCTCTACTTGTTGCGTTATGTGCGGAGTGCGGTCACTTTGGGAAGGCCCAGTTGTGTTGCATTTGAGTAGGATGTTTTTGCGCGGACACTTCACCGCTGAGGGCCACGATGCGAAGCAATGCCCGTCGGTATTTTGCTTGCCGCTTCACTTCCTACATTTGACGAGCTGTTCTCAGTTTCCTAGAAGGGAGACTTACACGCCTATAACATGGGGCCGGATGGTTAATCTATATCATCTATTCATTTGACTTTATTTTTAATTTTAAAAAAATATTTTGCTTTAAAAAAAAAAAAAAAAAAAGAAAAGAAAAGATGAAAAAAATGGCTTTTTGTGGAACTGTGCTAAAGACACGGTGTCCGTTTGTATGTGAGCAGTGTGTTATTGACAAGTTGGACAATTTTGACCCGAGGTATGTGCTTCCAAGCCACAAAGTTTTTGTTGAAGTTGCCTTGCCTGACCTGTACAACTCTATGTGAGAAAACGGCGAGGTGTCTCTTTGGTGAGCGGCGTATATTTGTTCAAGTGATGATGTATCCAGCACTCAGACTGTGCTTTGAAACACAATTAGAGCAGCCCTATGTAAAGTGCACACATTTTCATAAGTCAATGTCATAACTTAACAGAGTCAAAATAAATAAACGAATTTTGTTTAATGGGTATCTATGAGATAGTGGGGAAAAGACTGTAAGAAGTTGTGTCAAATGAAAGAAATAATCAGTATTTTCATTTTGACAAAACTTGCTTATCCAAATAGTTCATACTCATTCTCAAAACAGCCATAGTTAATTGATTGGATAATTATTTGCTTTTCCCGAAATTGTCAAGCCACCCACGCCCCCTCAGCATCCCAACAGGGATATAACACCCCATTTCCCCCGCACAAACCCTAAAAAAAAGAAAAAGAAAGTTTTTGTTTCTCCTAAATTGAAGGCATATGATAAAAACACATGATAATGACAGTTACCTAGCTATATGTTGCTTTCATAGAAGATGACCAACTCGGGTACCGGAATTGTAATTATTATTATTATTATTTTTTTTTAACCTAAAAGTTTTTTTTTAATTATTATTTTACAGTGAATGCATTTAACCATTGTAGTTTGTAAAAGAAAAAAAAATACACACTTGTGAAAAAATATTTAAATTTGTATATGTAAAAATAATACTACATAAATATAATAGACACATTTGAACTGTTTATTAAGAAGTCATTAGACATTTAATACTGCATACATACAGTACATACTGTACATGCATACACACCACAGTTTTGAAATCCCTGCTCTAGATTATGCTTGAAGTTATCAGTATTGCAAGTTAGAATGATGCAGATTGATTTGACTCATTTTTAAAAATTATTTTTTAAAACTGGGTTATGAATCGATTTTTAACATGTAAAAAAACAATGTTGTATATTTGCATATCACCATCTTAAAGTCTTTTGACACTTTGCTGTGTAACTCCCACCTTAATGTTAGTCATACACCAAATAAAGATGCACTAGAATTAAAAATTTTGCCTCGTTATGAATCATTCTGGACGTAATTTTAACAACCTGAATGAATTAGGGGGCGGTGGAGAGTGTTGTTGAAGTGCTGCTCCTCTTGATAAAGTTCAGAAAACAATGGGTATAATAAATCCATCAGTAAGTTAATAATAGCGTGAGTAAACGCAAATACAGCTGAGGCTCTTTTTGTTGCAGCAGGTGCTGGCGGCTTGGCCTGGCCATTTTATCCGGGCGAACAATAATAGCTGTAACATGACACTTTGTTGATCTCTGCGGGGAAACTCACTATTTGTCTGCGCCCTGCACTGATGACGTCAATTGAGGAGGCCCACATACCGGGTGGCACACCTGGAGCTGTTACCCACGGGGTAGGGGGACGGGGGACGGACACTAAAATATTAACTCGTACCGCCAGGGGAAGGGGTTGGGGGGTGGGGGGCTGCATAATCTTAAGTGTGTCGCATTATCTAGTGTACACTCAGTGGTCAACATTCATTAACATTCAGTCTAATGAGAGTCAATGCAAAAAAAATCAATACAAAATGCACTGCTCAGCAGCTGAGCATCATATGGTTAATATGCACCAGAAGGAGCAGCAGAATGATTTGAATTGAAGCATTAAATCATGATGCTCAAACCTTTATTTGAAAATTCTTTGACTTTAAAATGTAATGTATTTAATTATGTTAATGCTCAGCTAGAGTGCCATTTTCCTTTCTTTTTTTTTATTTGAAGGAGGCTGTAATTGATTAATGGTCTTTGCATTCATTTTAATGGTGAAAGATGATTTGAGAAACAAGTGTTTTGAGTTACGAGTGTGGTCACGGAACGGTTTAAACTCGTATCACAAGGCGCCACTGTAATTCTGAGATTATCCAGATAATGTGATTTTTAACTCGTTATCTTCTTGATGTCGAGGACCCGCTCCCACCCCACCCCACCCCAATCTGACAGCCAGGTTTCATTTGTGTGACGGCGACGTGTGACTGAAAAGGAGGTGAAAGTTTGACTTTTAAATGTCACGGGAGCCATGACTGCAGAAACACGCACAAACACACACACACACACGCAGATGGGTGGCCGGGCCGCTGCTGCGTGCCCCTCAGTCGCTGCTGTCACATCCGTTCAAGACACAAACTCGCAACACCGCTGCATCTGCACAAGGAGAAAAGCCAAGAACAATATTGATAGCAGACCACTTCATATGAGTGTTACTATTATAGTTAAGTCATTTAGACTTAATCTACAGTGGTCCTATTCTTGTAATTGAATGTTTGCTTTAAGAGCCACTGTTAGTTCTAATTGCTGAAGTCGTTTTTCCAATTCACTTACTCCATAATTTATCGACTTGAAAGGCCATTGCACGCTTTTGATCACATTTGTAACATTTCAGATACAAAACTGAATACACGTTAATGGAGTTTCCCCTTAACTCTGTGCGTGGCAGTGTTATACTCCGCAGTCTCCATTTTGCGGCAGCGGCCCTTAGTTTCCTCTCGGATGAAACTTGTCTCCTAATTGGAACAGACCCTCGTTCTCCTCCTTTTTGGTTTTCCTTGGCATGTCGTCCAGTTAGGAAGTTGTTAGAAGAGAGGTGGGCAAAATAAACCATAATTGGTTTATTGATTCGGGGTTCGACTCTGATCAGGCCTTCTCGTGTGGAGTTGGCATGTTTTCCTCATGCATGCATGGGTTTTCAGTGGCTACTCCGGCGTCCTCTCATCTAGTCAGCTGGCTTAGATTCCAGCTTTCGAAAATGGACATCTCTCATTCTGCTTCTGCAGTTTGTCGCAGCACTATTGTGAAATGGTAAATGGAACTGCCCCAAAACCGAGCTGAGAAAAACACTGAGTCGAAAGCGGTGAGGTGTCTGGGCCGGTCCACTAATATTCTAGAGCGCTAACGTGGATGATCATTTTGGGGGTCGGTTTGGCAGGGCGTGTGCCGCTCAGTCTGGTGGTTTTTCTTCCGCACTTTGTAGACAAAAAATTAAGCGCAGCCCTTTTTCGGCAGGGAGATAATTTTACATCCCGCAACGATCCTCCTAACCCGTAATTACTTTAACAGTTTAATGTCACACAAGTCCCCCAACGCACACGCACACGCACACAGCGCACTTCCTGTGTGCTGTTCCTTCCTCCTTCATAATTCATGCCCTTGAACGGAATTCAGGGCAGTGGGGGGGGGAGAAAAAAAAAAAAAAAGCACGACACAAAAAGCCTTGTAATTCATTTATTTTGCACAAAGTCATTTAAATGTGTCCTAGCATGAATACTCTATACTAATGGCAGGACGAATATTCAGAGTTTTCTGCTTTTTGCTACTTTGTGTTTTTAATCCTCAAGTGCTTTTGAAGCGGCGTAAGGGAAATTAAAGCCAATGCACTAACACAACTGTCTATGTTATAACATCATATCCAGCCGCTCCGAAGAGTAAGGTTAGCGCTGATGCTAACGTAACATGAGCAGTGTCATGGCTGGCCCATCAATATCGTAGACCAATAAAAATTGGGTTGCATTGGCAATGACAGATTATATTGTCCCAATTACAAACTGGAGTACTATCAACATCACGTCTTGCTTCCCATATAAATGTATATATAATGAACAATTCATTTGAATTCCTCTTTCCTATTTGAGTCCAAGAGTGGATGGATGCATTTTCCCACAAGCCTGCAGTAATTACAGTATCATTGGGTCACTAGTGGGCCGTACCGTCCCTCCGTGGAATCACTAATCAACCTCACATTGATAATCAGTCCGTCCAGCGCGGTGATTAAGGCCGGGACGAGTCTGCCGGTGCAAAGGGGGGAAGTCAGCCCGAGCGTCTCGACCGCAACAGTGACACAACGTTGGTGCAATGCAGGAGAAGTCTATTTTTGGAGGGCTTGAGCAACGGAGCTGGGAAATGGAGGCGCTGCCGTGCACCGTTTGACGGGCAGCGAGGCGGCCTTTTTGGCCGGCGAGAAATGGGGACAAGCTGCAGATTCACCAATGGCTTTGTGAATGAGAAGAGTGTAAGCATTCATGTCTACTCAACATATACATGAATCCCCTACCTATTCGCTGTTTGCTACTCGCCAATTCACATATTTATTTTATATTTTTTCCTATTCGCCATTATTCCGTGAAAAACTGACGTTTATTGGTGCTCTTTCTATGTATAACACTATAAAATGCCACAAGATACCGCTAAAGTAATTTCTAAATGGGAATTGGTCTCAAGGAAGGATATTAAAGGGATACAGCTCAAGTGAGACACGCTTCGTATGTCTCAGAGGAGCCAAGTTTAGCATGGGTTGTTAGTAGAAGTTTGGAGAGTCTTTGCCACATGTGCATGTATGGTACATGGGCACTTTTTCAAAATCAAGTCCATGTGTAAGCTATTTATTTTTAAGGCTAATGTAAAATGAGTTTGAAATTGTATGAGGAGGAAGCTGGCGTACCTGGAGAAAACCCATGCAAGCAAATGGAGCACCTGCAAACTCCCAGTTACCTGCACACCCTAATGAGGATGAGGTTTTGGAAATGGATGGGGGGGGTCTATTGGAGGAACAGCAACTACAGAGGTAGGTACAGTATGTTCACGGTGATATGACAAGTCGACAAGGTTACAGTCTCTGCTCCACACATCCAAAACTTCCTGCTTACTTTCCTTTTATGACAAACAAAAAAAAGCGCCCCATCTGTAAAATCCTGCGGCTCTTTCAAGCCAAAGTAGGGGCTTTAGAAGTCTGTTTTTTCTTTCTTTTCATTTTTAGAACAAAAGAAGCACATTCCTTTCTTTGACTTGGCCATAAAATCAAAGTCAGGAAAGAAAAAAACTCTTTGCCACTTATCAAGTGAGTGATTATTTGATTCTCTCTCTTGCCACTTCAACCTTCTTTATATTCTTCAAATGGCTCTTGAAGATTCCATGTCGCCCTCCACATCCCGCCTCTCTTTCCCCCTCCCCGCAACCCACTATATGCTGATCTGATTACAAATATCTTGTCTCCAGTGGGGAATGAGTTAGCATTTGCCGAAATGCCACCATGTACGCTTGTGAATGGCTGATGGCTCTGGGCTTTTTGCACAGCAGCGGTTGTGGGAGTAATGGACAGCCGGCCCTCCTCAAAGGAGTTAAACATGCACCAGGTTCCACTTTTCTCCAGCTCTCTGGAGAGCATCACTTTCACATTTGGATATTATCTGGCGTATTCAAGTGTCGGTATTGAGATTGATGCTGCTTCACCTTCATTTTGTTCGGATTCTGAAGCGATGTTCCCCATAGGAAATCATGCAATTAGAAATAATCTGTCCTGTTAAATCAAGGGTGGGGCCACATTTCAGTTTTAAATTGAACTGATGGGCGAGGTCAGGTACGATGTCCGCAAAAAAAGAAATACAATTGGATTGGACTGGATCGGTCGTTACGCGCTCAGTTGTATCGATAGAAGAGGAAATAAACGAGGTTAAATTCTCCGCTAACGTGAAATCAATACCGACTTGCTCACAGGGACACAGGGCAGTGCCGGATGACCAATGTGATGGGATGAAGTATTTGTCTGATGGATGATACTGTCCATTGTTCTCCCAGATGAACCTCCTGCCAGGGACAGATTTGTCTTGACATGACCGGGAAAATATTTTAACAAAACCACACTGTCATAGACCCCTCGAGTACCTCTCCTAGACCTCATCTCTACGTCTGTGTTCCTCTCTGTTCTGTGTCCGCCTGTGCACTTTGAACATATTTGTTTTAGCCTTTGCTTCCTTCCTCTTCCTATTTGTGTCGACTAGCAGAACGAGTCGTGACAGCTCACCATCGTTGAGTGGATCAGGGGCCAAGAGCCCGTCGGGGAAACGTCCAAGATTATGTAATACGAAAAGCAGACACACACGGGGACATACGTACAGTGTTGGCTCCATCACCACTAAAATGAACAGAATTAAATTATGAGATTATTGAAGATTTTATACATTCATGCAATCAGTTCATCATAGTCCTATTTACAAAGTCAGATATGATCGATAGGTCTCCCCACAACCATAAAGGCGATTTCAAAACTGGATCAATTACTTTTTACCTCTGCCAAGCAAGCATTAATTGCAACACAGGAAATTCTAATTTGATGTCAGATAGATAAAAAACCAGTAGTCAATATCTAAATTAATAAGAACTACCGGTATTGTTCACACAGGGACAAAACTGACATTCATCTCTGTTGCTAACCAAACCAGCAGCACCAAAGCAAAGTTAAATAGTAACATTATGTAAAAACCACTTAAGTTATGTTCATAACTTTAACAAGTTAGCATATACAGTATCCCTAAAATGGTGGTTGGCTATTAGACGTCATACCTCAATTACTGACCAATGTGTCATCCTTTTAAGAAAAATAAATGACCTCAATTTCCAGTCAAAGATGCCTCAACTAAACCAATAATAAGTGTACAGTAACGGTATTTCCACAAACGGAGGCTGTCCCTCTATAACAGGGGTGTCAAACTCATTTTTGTCACGGGCCACATCGTAGTTATGACTTCCCAATGAGGGCCGCTACACCTGTGAACCCATATAAATGAAAGATTACCTCATATGCTGTAATTACATACAGTATACACGACACATTGATGAATAGCCAGTTTTGAAATCAGAAGACTATAAAAACGTTTTTCGACTATTACATTTCTTTTCAATGTGGGATTGGTAACAAAAAAATGCTTGCAAATATCTCAATGGTATTACACCAGAACACTGAGCAATTTTGATTTGCTTTCGCGGGCCACATAAAATGATGTGGCGGACCGGATCCGGCCCCCGGGCCACCAGTTACACACCTGTGCTCTCGAAGAATGCAATACCCCCAGCCACTGTATGCCGAACGTCACGTGACCAAACCCGGAAAACAGGTTAGCATAGTGTTGCGCAGTGTGTGTGGTTTGCCAACTTTTTTCACGAGTGGCCAATCAGTCCGCCTTTCTGATTTTGCCGCACACCGTCGCAATGTCGCAGATTACAGCCAATCAAAATGCACATAAACTTTCAATCCCGCAAAAAAATACCTTTCCAGGTGTTAAGCAAGACACAGAACTATTTTTTTTTTTTTTAAAGGGAAGATTGCACTAAAACAATTTAAGGTACGTCCATTGTTTAAGTTAGTGAGATAAGTTGCGAACTTTCATTTTACAATTAGTTTTTTTATTTTGCAAGATTATGCACAAACTACTGGAGTTATTTCCACAATTATTTGACACTTTTTGCTGACGTAAATGGAGTGTAATAAGCACCATTAACATGAATGAATGGATAAACAAACGCAAATATGGCATCCCGCAATTTATTTTTTTTTCTTCTCCTCAAGTTAAGCTTTGGAAGAGGTCTTGTTAGTTTTGCGACTGTCCTTTGAAGCCTCCTAAATGGAAATGTTTTCCCTGTCGCCGCTTTTACGACACAAGTCATCCCGCTTGCGCGCACAAGCCGGCCACAGTCTCCCAGCGGGACCGCATCCCGGTCTCGACGTTGGCCACAAGCGGTTTGCTCACCCGTCACCGCCTGCTCCACCCAACCCACGTAGCCCAAGGTGCAAGCCGACAGAGGCGGCGAGGTGGTTTCGACTCCTGGCAGCGTTTGAGAGGCTGCTGACGTGCGTGTCGGGCAGGAAGTGTGCAAGAAGCATCGCTGGATCCTGTTTTTCAGACCGCAAGCAACTGGAGCTGCGCCACTGCTATGACTTGTAGTATAGACACACACACACAAACACAGAGTGTACTCACCTCGACCTCCACTCATAACTTCCTCGCAAGCCACTCCCGTTATACCCAAATTCCTAAATGGATGCACGCACGCAAATATGCACATTTCCTACAATCAGTGTCAATCATGCGTGTGGGGGGGATTGTAGTTATCTTCACACCTCAGTGCTTATGAAAGACATCATGACGTATGACGCTCTTTCACAGTGCAAAGAGGCTTGAGCTTGTTCTCACAAAAATGCTGCAGGATTTTGTACCAAGGTAAAACATTCTAATTGCAAACCCCAATTCAAATGGCGATGCTATGTTTTGTAACACAAAGATAAAAACAGAATACAAGTTTGAAAATAATTTTCAACCTATATTCAATTGAATATGCTACAAAGAGAAGATATTTAATGTTTAAACTGATCAACTTTGTTTTCTTTCCCTGGGTTTTTGTTTTGTTTTGTTTTGTTTTTTTGTTTTATTTGCAACTATCCACTCAGTTTGAAATTGATGTTTGATAGATGGTCCAAAAAAGCTAGGACAGGAGCATGTTTACCACTGTGTTGCATCACCTTTCCTTCTAACAGCACTCAATAAGTGTTTGGGAACTGGGGACACTAATTGTTGAAGCTTTGTAGTTGGAATTCTTTCCCATTCTTGTTTGACGTACAACTGTTGCTCAACAGTCCGGGGGTGTCCATTGTTGTATTTTGTGCTGCATAATGCACCACACATTTTCAATGGGACACAAGTCTAGTACTTGCATTCTTTTACTACAAAGCCATGCTGTTGTAACATGTGCAAAATCTGGCTTGGCACTGTCTTGCTAAAATAAGCAGGGGCGTATGCTTGGATGACAGCATTGCTCCAAAACCTGTATATACCTTTCAGCATTAATAGTTCCTTCACAGATGCACAAGTTAGCCATGCCATGGGCACTAACACACCCCCATCCCATCCAAGATGCTGGATTTTGAACTTTGCGCTGATAACAATCCGGATGGTTCGTGTCCTGTTTGGCCCGGAGGACACGACGTCCATGAATTCCTAAAACAATTTAAAATGTAGACTTGTCAGACCACACCACACTTTGCGTCAGTCCATCTCAGATGAGCTCGAGCCCAGGGAAACCAGCGGCATTTCTGGGTGTTGTTGATATATGGCTTCCTCTTTGCATGGTAGAGTTTTAACTTGCATTTGTAGATGTAGCGACGAACTGTGTTAACTGACAATGGATTTCTGAAGTGTTCCTGAGTCCGCGTGGCAATGACCTTTCCACAACGATGCTGGTTTTTAATTCAGTGCCACCTGTGAGATCAAAGGTCACGGGCATTCAAGGTTGGTTTTCGACCTTGCGGCTCAGGCGAAGAGATTTCTCCAGATTCTCCCAATCTTTTGATGATATTATGGACCCTAGATGATAAAATCCTCAAATATGTTGCATTTGTGCATTGAGAAACATTCTTCTTAAACTGTTGGACTATTTGCTCACGCAGTTGTTCACAAAGTGGTGAACCTCACCCGGTCCCTGCTTGCGAACATCTAAGACTATCGGGTATGCTTCTTTTATACCCAATCATGAGATTTACCTCATTCCAATTAACCTGTTCATCTGTGGAATGTAACAAACTGTTGTTGTTTTTTTTATAATGTTTATAATTGTTTTAGCGTTCTTAACTTTCACTTTCTTTTCCTACCCCTGTCCCAGCTTTTTTAAGAATGTGTTTCAGGCATCAAATTCAAAATGAGAGAATATTTCGGAAAAAAAAAAAAAAAAATCAGTTTGAACATTTAAAATCTTGTCTTTAGAGTGTATAAAATTGAACATAGATTCTAAATGATTTTTAAATCATTGGAACTTTTTTTATTTACATTTTAAACTTCCCAACTTCATTGGAATTGGGGTTTGTACTAGAACATTGACTTATTTTGCCAGTGTACATGGATAAATATTTTTAAACCTAATCATTTATGACCCATGACTTACGGCAGTGGTTCACAAACGTTTTACACCAAATACCACCTAGAAAATTACTTTCCAAGTACCACCATAATGACCGCCATGAAAAAAAACTTAGAAGGTCCAAGTGTTCATCAAAAATGTTTTTTTCCCCTAAAAATTTGGAAATAAAACCCTGTCTGTTCCTGGTTAGTAGTTCCAGGGTAGTTAATATCTTGTGTAAGGAGTTTCGAACAAGCCCTATGCATGCTTTTGTGGCATTATTCACACACGCGCATGGGGCAATACAAGCCTTGCTTGCGTGGTTATGACGGCATCAGCTGACAAACAAAGGCGTACTCCGCCAAGAAAAGAAAGGTGCGGCGACAGACGGATTTAAGAGGGTGGAATTACTTCTGTCAACATGTGTGCGCACATTCTGTGTGTGTGTGTGTGTGCGCACACTTCGCCTAGGAATGGAGCGCAGCCACGTATGGTAAGAGGATCAATAGGTTTTAGCGGAGTGGAGAGCGAAGGCACACCTCTTACACAGGGTTAGGACATCCCACACAGGGAAGAGAAGGAGGAGGGAGGCAGAGAAAGGCTCAGATGCTTCGTTGTTGTTGTTGTTTTCCTTTCACCTCTCTCCCTTTGTATTTCCTTACTTTCCTGTATGGGATGTTGAGAAAGTTAGCGAGACAAAGCAGAGAGGTTTGCAACATGCTCAGTCACGCTAACGCCACTCCTCCTCCTCTTCATACCGCCGGTGCCTCCGCTGCCCCCCGTCAGCTGTTCTCTGGAGGAATGACTCCCTGAAGCCGGCTCACCATGTGGATGCGGGGGAGTCATTTCCAGACCTTTGCCGGAAGAATACCGAGGAAAAAAGGAGCGGCGGCGGCCCAGAGGGCTTGGCGCGGGTGGCCGCACTGCTGGGAGTCCGTACGCTGCAGTTTTTACACTGGGATTTGATTAGCTGTTTTATAGTGGGATTTTGTTCACGGATTTGATGGTGCTACTTCATTTTTACGTGCTTTTTTATTGTATCCAAAGACTTCTATTTATAGCTTGTTGCTGGACTCTTCTGGTTTACTGAAGCATGGAACTCCACACATGATACCGGTGCACACTGTGGGTCTTCGCCCGTCGGTAAAATACTAGAATCCGAACCGGAAAAGAGCTGAATCTACCTCAGCATGAAACCCGGACTGTGTCCAGGAGTCTCCAGTGACAGGACCATGAAGCACCTTAGCCAGTTTCCCCATAGAAGACACTCCTGGATATGGTGAGTTTCAACAAATAAGTCCTGTTCCCCTTTCCGACCCCATGCAGTCTGAGGCCAGGAAACGTATTGTGAAACGGACCCAACGTTTCCTGTTATTTTTCTTCTACAACAAACGTAAACAAGCGCGGGGAAAATAGCAAGTGCCACTAGTTGATGTTTACTGCTTTTCAACTGCCAAATAAGCAGGAGGAGAAAAAAAAACTGATAAATGTCACGCTGCGTTGTTGGTCTTTCACCCGCTGTCTGGTTTTTATGAGTCATCCCCAATGAGAGTGCGTGGTCTTGTGGGAATACGGTAGTTGTGCCATAGCTACGCTCTAAAACTAAAGGAAATGCGTAGCGATGGGTCAGTAACGTCATCAGAAAGTGCTGTTTGGGATGGCAAATTGGTTCCCTTTTGTGGACATTAAGTGGACCCAAGGTTATCTTCACGTCATTTAAAACGGTTTGTTGTTCGTCTGACCCGCAACAGCACGCATGCACACAAGTCGTGAAAACACCAAGTCCAATGCAATCAGTTCTGATTAGCTGTATTATTATTTGTTGTGGCTCGGTGCTATTTAGTGACATCTCGGATACTACCACCGAATGTCCTGGTTGATTTCGATCCCTCATTCTGCATTAGTGCTGTTTATAGAGAACAGCAACCCAGGAAAAGGGTAGAAATGCCAGATTTTACAGGCAGTGTGAAAAGGGCCTTTGATGCCACCCCCCGAAGCCAGAAAGTTCGATTTTGAAAAATGGCAACACAGAAAAAAGGAAGAAAATGAAAGCTTGTTCTTTTTTTTATGGTAGTCTAAAAGGGGCATCTGATTTGACCTCCAAAGCTGGAAAATTGCCAAGGCAACTTCACCGCTGCATTCCATGTTGGTGCCATTTATACAAAACAGCCACAAGGAATAAAGGCAGAAAAATGCCAGATTTACAGACAGTGTAAAAGCCTCCCGCAACCTCCGAAACCAGAAAATATCAGGATCGATTTTATCCCACAAAATGCCATTTCTACAAAACAGCGACATTGAAATAAAGGCCAGCTTTTACAGAGTGTATGAACAGCATCTGATACTACCCCAGAAGCCAAGAAATTCACAAGTCCACTGTGCCCTTCCATTCTGGATTGGAGTTTTTGCACAGAACAGTCACACACAAAGAGTCAGAATGATCCAGAATTTTCTATGCAGTGTAAATATGAATTTCAATATTGACTTTGTTCCCCCATTCCTTATGTGCTTTTTATATACAACAATGAGACAATGAGAAAGTAAGGTGGAAAATGCTGCTTTTTACATACTATCTCCAAAAGTCGTGAAATCTGCGGATTTACTTGGCCTTTACCGATGTTGATGTCACCCTTTCTTTGACGTTCATACTATATAAAACGGCAAGATGGAAGATCTGATTATTACAGGTAGTACAAAAAGAAACAGCTGGTGCTACCTCTGCAGCCGGAAAATTTCCAGGTCAACTTTGTCATTCATACAGAACAATGACAGAAAAATGATGCGAAATTCCGGATTTTACAGGCATTGTAAAAGGGTTTTCTGATACTACCAACAAAGGCATGGAATTTGCAGTTTGACTTTGTCCCCCTATTCTGCGTCTGTGCTGTTTATGAAGAACAGCCACACAGAAAAAAAGTGGGAAAAAAAACAGTTTTTACAGGCAGTCTAAAATGTGTTTCTGATTCTACCACTGATTGAGGAATATTGCTGGGTCGACTTGTCGGTGCTGTTCACTAGGGGAGTGTTCGCGGGGCTATCATCATGTTACGGGTGAGGGAGTTTTTCACTCGGGACGCAGAAGTTGAACTGCTGCGGTAGCGGAAGAAGACATTGACGTGTGTGAAGACGTCAGTACAGTATCTTGGACTTTACTGCACCGTCATGCACGGAAGGAGGCGGACTTTATAGATGGGAAAAAACCCTTACTGATTACGTGAAACACATTCAAACATCCTTGTTCCTCGCTTGAATCTCACGCTGCCAGATTTTTTTGTATACACTCCTTCGAGCAGAAAGCGTTCAAAACTAGATACAGTTTTTGTTTAATATGTGGAAATACCTTCGCTACTTTACAGGCTAGTCAACTCTATGCGGTATTTGTTTTTAACTCCGTAGGATATTTGTTTCATCCTTATTTAATAGTGCAGACTGCTGACTGAGATATCAAGTTCTCCCTGAATACTTTGTGTGGTAACAATTCAACAAGCTGCCATGCTTGTCGTATTCAAGCATCAGTCTATGAAACATGACAGATGAGCTTCGTGGACTCAATTTAAACCCAGGCAGGGATTTTGGTTTTCGCCATCACTAACCAGTGTTCACCGTCGTTGTTGAGCGTGTGTGTATGTGTGTGTGTGTGTGTGTGTGTGTGTGTGTTTGCATAGCCAGAGGAGCTTTCGGGAGGATGTGTATTATTCATTGCACCTTGATAATGGAGCTATTCCCTTTCTGTCCGTGTTAGGTGTAGCAGTGTGACATGACTTGTGACATTTAGTTCAAAATCTCACAAAAACTACACATTTTCTGTTACCTAACAGCAATTTAAACACTTTTGTGGTCAATTATTTGATGAAATATCTGTCTGCTCCCCATCTGTCTTATTTTTTTCTATTGATCTAGCTACCTGCAAAGAGCATAACTTATATCAGAGGTAAGAGCCTAATTTAGCTATCCGTCTAGCTATCTATCTGTCAGTCTGTCTGTGTACCCATCCATCCATCCATCCATAAAGCCGGAGAAAAACCTATATATTCTGTGGAGTTCCATGTATTTCTGTGTATATGGGAACATTTGAAGTATGGAGTTTATACAGTACATTTTAACTTGGGTGTGGTGTGCTCAAAACTGAGTTTATTTTAGCAAAAGTTTGACTTTTGACATCAAAAGTCCGTGATTGATGTGCTTGTTGTCTGTTTGGGAGAATATGTGTTGCCTTCAACACTGCTTTAAATGCATTGAAATGTAATCTAGACACATTGTCTGAGGGCTGGAGCTATTTTGGCCCGTTTGACCACTTATGGATGACGGATGATGCATTTTTCCAATATTTGACTGGTTAATGGTCAATTTTCATTCCTGTGCCTCGACACACTCCCGTGTACCTCTTACACCTCGACCCCCGAGTCTTGCCTCTGACAATGAGACACTTGTTATCTCGCTCTCCTCTGCCGCTGCCCTGTGTCATTGATTGTAGTTGCGCTTGGGCAAACTTAAGATGACCTTCTCGCTCTGCCAGTTACCTTGCTCATAAAATGGGCTTTTTTTTTTTGTTTCCCTATTTTGGTGAGACCGTAGATCTGCTGTCACTTGTGACAACACAAAGCCATCACTCACAGTTTGCAGAATATTCCCGAGAACCCCCACCAGCACTGTGTGCGTGTGCGCATACGTATGAGGTACTGATCAACTGTAGCATCAATCTTGCTTTCCTACGAGGTTGTGTGGTTTGAGTAACGCCTTCAATCCAGCGTGGTTTTGGCAGTTTCCTGCACTAGTGGAAAACTGACCGCCCCAAACTGAGCCGAGTAGAGCAAAAGTGGGAATGCAGCATTAGTGTTGCTCTGCATGTGCACACCAATTTAGGTGTACTTTACTAGAATCCAAGTTTCCACAAATGACTTTCCTTCAGGCCACCTGTTGCATTGGCATGCACTGAACAGCCTTTCATTTAATCCCCCCCCCCCCCCCCCCCCACTATTTATTTATTTATTTATTTATGTTTTAATATATACCGTAGGGGAGGGTAGGAACATACCAAGAACATTATTGGTGTTTTTTTTTTTCATTCCATTTTGTAGCTAGACTGTGAGTTTTTGTCAAGTGGGGTTTTTGCTACAGTGCTGCAACTGGACATAAGGTTTAGTCAGGGACAACGAAATGACTCGACTTGGTGGCTGTACAGCCCAATTTCGAAGATACAGGGAGTCCTCGGTTTATGACGGGATTGACATACAAAGTTTCGCGGAATGAACTGGTGGGCGTACAGGCACTGAATACATGGTCGCGTGGCAAAAGAAAACGCGCTTTGCTATCGCCGCACTTAGTGTTTTTCATTTCATTGTCATATACAGTATGTATGGCTCAAGTGTTTAAAATACAACAATTTTCTGTAATTCTGAATTTACAATAATATTGTGTTATCATAGATTCATGATAGATTACGGCATGTCCCAATCTACGTACAAATTCAGGTTGCATTACCGCTGTAGGAACAGAACGCTGTCGCTATCCAACAAATCCCTGTCAAGAAAAATACTGATCTGTGCTGCTTTAAAGAGAAAATCCTATAGCACGTTACTGTACTTTACTGACGAGTCCCACAAGTTGCGCGGTGCAGTGTTAACTTGATTATGAACTGACTTGAAGCGTAACAGACATGTTTCTCACAATATATCTCAGTTTCGTGTGCATGAGCGCTAACGTGGAATGTTAGTTCTTGCCCACAAAGACCTCAGTGTTTCACCTCCTGATTCCCCCCCCCCCAACGACTTGCTTGACCAGACCAGAGTTTACTTCATTGTGTGTGTTGTTGTTTCAGTCATCATCTGCATTTTTCTTCACACATTGTTGATGATGTGTTCTTATTAAATCATCTTCTTTTGCCCACTTTCCAGAACCCTCAATGTGCAGTATGATTATGTTGGGAGTTATATCGCCTAATGAATATTTAAAATGTGAGGACATTTTAGCACTAATAAATAAGCATATCTAATTATGACAGTGCATGTTTTTTTTTTCACCAATAAGACTTTCGCATGCTGAAATTCAGATTTTCCATGTTTATCAATGAGGTAGTTCCTAGCAAGTATTCGTACATATATACAGTATATATTTGTGCCTGTTTACTAAACGTCAAAGCTAATTTAAATGGAACATTTGAAAATTTTACTTTTTCATGGCTTGTATGCAAATAGTTGGGTGTTCGGAGTGCCTGCCTGCCCATCAAGTGTGAAATTGCATACATTTTTGGTGAACTGCCTAGTTCTGAAAATGTGTCGTCAGATTTTGGATGTAATGTAACTTCACAGTTGGGCAAATTTTAATAATACTACAGTATGTAAAAATACCGTACTCTTCATTGGCCCTGTAGTAGAGGGGGCGGGGTGCACAGTGGTTCAGTTGCATGGGACAAGACAGCCCCCGCCCTCCCCCCCCCCCCCCAAAGCCAGCTGTTTTGACAGGGTGATACGATGTAATGTTCATCCTTGAGCAATTGTAACTGAAGAATGGACCATATTTCATCAAGACACCTGGGAACTGTTTTAATTTTATTTTTATTTTTTTTAGAAAAGTGGAATACTGTGTCTCTTTTAGTGGTGAATACTGACAGAAAATAAAGTCTCTGGAATGACGCAAAATGGTCATCTGGAGCCAGAAACAACCCCTGGGATCTTGTAGAAATAGATTAGTGCAAATCAAGTTTGACCATGACCAATAAAGATGTGAGCTTTTCGACACACAGTAATATTTGTCTTTGATAGCAATGTTCAGGTATTGCTACATGACACCATACTTCCAGGAGAGGGTAAGAAAATGTGATAGCAATCAGGCTCCGTGCTGCCCCAGGCAGCTTTGACATCACAGCGATTGTAAATATCCATTTCTCTTTCAGTTTGCTGTATCACTGTCCGCACAGCAGCTGCTACACGTGGCCACTCAATCTGGCATTCATATCGCCCACCAAGGGGGAGAAGAAGGGACAGATCAATAAGAAAGTCAGCAGCGAGCTGGCACCCTCCCTGCAACTGGCGGCCATGACGCATGTTTTTGTGAGCTGTCGGAAATTAAGAACATCACCGCAGTTTGAACTCGATGGCAACTGACTGATTGTTTTATTTAGGGATTGAAAATATGGCTTGCTTCATTCGACTCTTTGGTCAAGTCACGCGACAGCGCACCGTAACACTAGAAGATGATCATTACAAAGATAATTGTGCCCGCTTTTCTGTCAGAGACGTATTAATTTAACAATATGTTTCTTATTGTGGTGGTAGTTTCCAGTGGTGTGCAACTACTGTGATGATGCAGTGGAGTTCTACACCACTGCAAACTAGAAGGGCTACATTTAAACTACATTTAATAATAATTAAATATATGACGTATTTTTATTTACAATATGTTATCTTATGTTACCAATTCCAAAAGACGTGCTTACGTGGTGGCCATGTTTAATGTGGGCATTGACGTGGCGGCCCTGTCATGATGGTCTAAGAGAGAGAGAGCGGCGTGGCGGCAGTATTAACTCTGAGGAATAAAAACTCAAGTGTGGAACAGTCTCTGCAGTGTGGAACATGCTATTTTTGGTACGGTAACAATTTTCTTTTTTTGACAAGCCGTTCGTCTTTGGCAATGGATTTGGAACTAGGAAGCACACTAATTTTTGCCGGCTCATGGAAGGGACTCGCCTATGATGATTACTGTAGGTCAACAATGTCACCATAACCAAGCACACTGGCGTGGTAAGTTTGGATAAAATGTACAACCTTCAAACAAAACAAACATTTTGTACTGTACAGTAATATTGGTGCATATAGCCTCAAAAAAAAAAGTTGGATTTTCAACATAGAAATCAATCGTAGTATGTTTTAATAGGAACTTTTTTCATGAGTCAGTGACATGATAATGATTGATTCCCGTCCCTAACTTGGATTACGCTGGCCTTTGTAGTTTTCCTCGTAAAATGCTTCAGTGAAACTTAATACGTGCAGTGAAACAGAGTGCCACTCCGTGGGCTTGTACGTCAGCCTTCGACCCAAACAAAACCTGAGGCTGGCCCCGAGATGCTATCAAGCGCGGGTCCTTCCTGCACAAACAAAGGAGCCGTCCACTTCAATGGTTTCACCGCCACTAATAAATGGCAATGAAACATAACAATGTGGAGTGCTGTAGCTGCAGTTGAAGGAAATCATCTAATAATAATACAGACGTCCTGCTCTTGAGGGGCTACTCTTGGACGTCCTCTGACCTTTGTCACAGTTAAAACCTATGAACATGTCTGTTAGAATGGCATGAAACTCCGCCAAGGCAGAACATTACTACCTTGGCTCAGCATAAAAAAATAATTTATTTTAATAACAAAATAATAATTGAATCACATTTTGTATTCTGTATTATTCATAATAAACCTTTTTTTTTTTTTATAAATTATCCTATTTAATTTCATTGCATTTGCAAAAAAAATTAACTGACTAAAATAATTATAAAAAGGAATAAATACATGTAAACGTATTTTTTAACTGTCATCGCTCATAATGTAATTATAATTGATCAACCAATATATACTTTTTAAATTTTATTTTAATTGTATTTGCAAAAAAAAAAATATACATATATATATATATTTCACGAGATAAATTAGTAGAAAAAAATAAAACGGGTACAAATACATTTTAAGTAAGCAATTTTGGAAAGAAATAGCTTAATGAATGCAACAAATATTACAGGACTCTTGGTGTGAGATGTGTGTGTGTGTAAATGTTCAGTGGGCTGGGTTCGTTCGCGCGATATACTTTTCCACCCGTTATACATGATTATTTATGACTATTGACAATAATCATTCAAAATTGAGAAAAATGTCAACAAAATTGATGGAAAACAACCCCCAAAATTGGTTGTGAGTCGTTTTTGCATAATCCCGCTCACAAAAAAACACAGCGATGGAAACCTCCTGCTCCTTGGAGGAGGTAATAAGCGCTTATTACATAGCCAGCTGGTGTGGTGCAACCGCGTCCCTCGTGGTCGGTGGCGTCCGGAGGTGGCGCCTGACACGCGTTCCGGGAATTGCCCTCATTAGCGGCGAAGCTCGATGATGCTGACGATTTGGACGATGACAGTATTTATGACTCGGCGTAATCAACAGCTTAGACACGCTTAGAGAGGGAGTCCCCGCTCATACCTGGCCGAATCAAGTCTTAATGACACACTTGAAACTTTCTACACTGACACTAAACTTTCTCTGGCTCACTTTTTTCTCCCTAAAACTTGCCATTATATCCGCATTTGTACAAACATTTAAACAAATGTTTAGCCAACTCTTTCCTCTGTGTGTGCGTGCGTGCTGGCACATGACGAATGCAATGGCTTCCTTGGAGGAAACGCACTCCCACTTGCACAATCCCAACTGTTACATTTTTCATCCATCCGGTAGCACAGACTCCTACGTTATTGGCGTGTAGAATAACACTCAAGTCAGCAAACAGTCATTTAGGACTCATTCAGTACGCACTGGCAGCATTTAAACTCTTCCGCAAGGTGTTTATTTTGTCTATTACATTCTCGTTAATGTGCCTTTATTTGCTTTTAATTGTGGGTTGTGTCAGCGGCGTGTACCTGCAACGTTCTGTCTGTCTAGTTTTGAGCCGTATTGACCACTTTAGGGCCACCGCATTTCAAACGAGTGTTGCAAAAACACCACCCCAAGAAAATCTAAACTAACGAACCAACCAAAGCTTGCTTTTAATGTTTACAGGTCAAGGTCTTTTGGCGACATTAACGACTTATATTTCCTGTACTTTCAAACCAAATTGTGAATAGCACAACCGAAGTGGTATTCACCGTTCACTTTCAATAAGATTAAAATTCAAAGTTATCTTTATACAGGACTGGTTCTGGCCCGCGGGCCATATGTTTGACACCCCCTGGTGGAGACCAAAAAGTACGAACCCTGAAATTTTCGCCAAAATGGCTGACTTCCCGGTCAATTTCATGCATGGGTCCTTGAGACTTTTTCCACCAAATTTCACGTCAACCAGCGAAACTGGTGCCGGGGGCTAGTTATTTCTAACTTTCTGGTGGGACGCCACTGAGTGAATTTATGGGACCCCTAAAATACATTTTCCCCATGATACACTTAGAGAAATTGCCGCGTTTTTGGGCATGTTGCAAGCTGCACCTTTTTGACCCCTTTCGGCCCACCATATGTCAGCTTGTTTTCAGCAATGATGCAGAATTTATTTTCGCACATCAGTCTGTTTACAGGAAGACAAAAGGCCTCATAACTGGCTACGACCGTGACGAGCAGGGACTCTCAAATGAGAAGCACTATTCAGCAATTACTCATTCATTACATTTTTTTAAATGTATTTTTAAAAAAATACTTCTACTACTGCTACTACTACTCGGAATCCCACTTGTTTTTTTCAGATGAGGAACTGTATTGTTGCAGTCCCACTTCTGCTTGTTGCTTTCCAAAAAAAATTTTTTTTTTTTTTTGTGCTTGTAGGTTTTAGTATCATCGCTGCAGTGTTTTTTTGGGCGCTTTAACATTTACTGACTACTGTACTTGAGTTTCTGCAGTGGTTTTAGCATTAAACTTTCTTTGGCTCTGCTTTTAATTGGATATATTGATGGCACTGTCAAGCCCATATGGAACCCTATGTGCTTGTTAGGGTGAGTGCATGTGGTGGCGGCCCGCTTACACAGTATAAACTGCGCATGAACGCACTGTGTAGTCTCTCTCTCTCACACACACACACACACACATACGCACAGAAACACTAGTGTTCCAAGCATCTCCGTGCGTGTGTGTTGGGGAACATCCTGGATTACCTGGACAGTGTTGGCACAAACGATCAGAGTCTAATGGGGTTTCTTTCATAGACTGTCCAACATGTTCACACAAAAGAGAAAAATACACACAATAAAGATAGAATGTCAAGGGTTTTGCCATAGAAGCATAGAGAGAGAGAGAAACACGCACACACAGGTTGACCACAAGCATTTGGCTTCAGCTCTCACTCACACACACTGACCAGCGTAGTAGTGATGTCATCAGGGCTTTCGTGAGGGATTACTCTGACATCACCGGGCCCGCTGCCAGGTTAAACCTATTAGCTGCCCCATGTGCTTGCGCCGTACGACATCTCGAGCGCTGTGTGTGGCCACGCGTAACGTTTAAAAGGCTGCCCACGTCCATTCATCGCTCCATCAATTTGCCACAGTGTCTAAGAGTGGAAGCGGGTTTCACAGTTAGCGTGCGCGGAAGACGTAAATCCTGCAAGGACTCGACGGCAGCCCCTCGGTGACACTTTCGGATCTGTTTCATTGTGTCCACGTTTAGTGGAAGTGAATGCCTTTGTTGGCACTGCATCGCTGAAGAGCTGGCAAGGAAATTAGTAGTGCATGTTAATTCAAATGACTCATACACAGTGAAATATCTAAAAGCGTAATGATTTTCACCATCTTATCTCGTTATTAATATGTGAGAGACCCCGAACGTCTAAGAAAAAATGTATCTGCGCTACAGATGACTAACACAGCACACAAAACGATATCTGCACTGATAATCAAGTCTCTTCCGCCAAATCATATCAGTATTAAACATTTCAGCCCACTACAAGTACAACACAAGTCTTTTTGGTGCATTATTTTCATTGCATTTAATAATATTGATATTGGGTATTGTATTTACATTTTTCGTTTGAATGCATTGTGTACTGCCTTATTGTGGTAGTAATAATAAGGTAACATGCAAATGATGAATGTTTTTTTTTTTTTGGTTCATTTCCCATCGCGTTGTGTTTACAACACGTCCCCTATCGTCATGCTCTATTTTGTCATCATTTCCTGCCCTTAGCAACTGCATGCTGATTGGTTACCTGTCCCTTTTCAAAGCTGCGACATCGCCAAGGTAACCACGTCACAAACATGACTCGGCAGGCAGGGCAAATGGTAAGCAGGAAGTGCGAGATGAGATGAGATGAAGGAATTGGCCCTTGACACACAAAACAGCCCGTTTTTTTTATTTATTTATTTTTTTTTTTTATTTTTTTTTTTTTTTTATATCCAAGGCGGGGTATTGGTCGAGAAACGCTTGGTTGGCATCAAAGCGGACTGGCCTCCTTAGCCACGCCGCCGGCGACTCTTCCTCACAATAACTTTGCTCATTCACACACACTGGAAGATGAATAGTCAGTCTTTGTAGCCCTGCTTTCCCGCATCTTAAAGGTGCAGTTGCCATGGCAATAATCTGCCACTTTAGCAGGAACTGTGAATTTTTTCTTTTTTTTTTTTTTTACACCATTCAGCCACCGTCGTAGAGAATTCAATTAACTCTGATGTATGTGCTTTCTGTATGATCCTGTCAGCCGGTGGTGTCAGACAGATGGATGTATGGGCAATCTCCGCTACCTTAGTCCACACGGATTGTCGCTCACAATCGGTGTTGTTTGTTGAGAAACATCTATCCATCCATTTTCTGAGCCGCTTCTCCTCACTAGGGTCGCGGGCGTGCTGGAGCCAATCCCAGCCATCATCGGGCAGGAGGCGGGGTACACCCTGAACTGGTTGCCAGCCAATCGCAGGGCACATAGAAACAATCAACCAGTCGCACTCACATTCACACCTACGGGCAATTTAAAGTTGTCAATTAACCTACCATGCATGTTGTTTGGGATGTGGGAGGAAACCGGAGTGCCCGGAGAAAACCCACGCAGGCACGGGGAGAACATGCAAACTCCACACGGGCGGGGCCGGGGATTGAACCCCGGTCCTCATCCTCAGAACTGTGAGGCAGATGGGCTAACCAGTTGTCCACCGTGCCGCCTGTGGAGAAACAATGACGCAAAAAAGGTAATGCACTGACTGATCGGTATTTGGTATTTGTAAAACCCGCCAAACTGTTACATTGCCAGTCACTCAAAGCTACAGTTAAATGTACAATTTACACTAAAACCTAACAACAAAGCGCTTGTGCAAATGCAGAAAGGCACTTTGGAACTATGTGCTGTACGCTATACAATGTTTCCCAACCTTTACTAAGCCAAGGCACATACAGTATCTTACTTTAGAACATAGGTGTCCAACTCGAGGCTCGGGGGCCCAGATCCGGCGCGACACGTCATTTAATGTTAATGTTTCTTGCTAAAGTACCACAATTGATTGAGATTTGTAAGCCTTTTTTTGTTACCTGTACCCCTTTAAAAGTAACATTTATATTTGAACATTTGTCATTAGCTTTTATGTATTTGTAATAATTTGAGGCGTTTAACATCATAACACATGCATGAACGTCATAACGGCCCTAAAAAAAACAAAAAAAACATAACTACGATGTGGCCCACAACAAAAATGAGTCCATTTGAACAAAATAAGTGCCTCCCTCAAATAGTCTCCCATACTCCATTGTTAACATGTGGTCGCTCCTATTTTTTATTACGGGGATCTACAAGTCTTGTTTATTACACTAAAGTATTATACAAATGCATTTTATACAAAAATAAGGCCTCACACCCAATAGACAACTTCCCAAATCTGAAGTGGAGTAAATAGGCGGGTTGGCCACTAGATAAAGTAATCACTCAAAGCCACCGTTAAATGTGCAGTTTACACAAAAATCCTAACAAAGGGCTTATACACTGCTGAATTGCACTTGCACTCCATTTATGGATGTTTGCAATTGCATAGAAGAAATCATATACTGTATGTATGAAGGAGCATTAGGATGGAAGCACTTACGAGGACCAGTACAATATAACTACCACTGTGGCAATAAAACACCAGTTTAGCTCGCAATGTTCTCGCTTGATTGCATTACAACGGGACTACAGTATTTTCCCAGCTGGTTGCGGCACTTTCCAACAACATGGAAGACATAGTGCGCTCAAAATAACGTAGCTGTGTCCCAATTAAGGGGGCTGCATCCGGATGCTGTAATTGAAGGCAGATGACATCATAATGACAAAGGCTGGCACATCTCAAATGCAGCAAATGGCAGCGTGGTGGACTGTTGGTACCAGATGATATTTTGCTCAGTTTACGTGCTGACTTAACAGAGTAGTTATATTTAAGTTGAAAAGAAACTGCATGGACACACTTACACAATCCTTATGACATATCAGAAAATCAACTACACGTCCCTATTTTTGTTGTTGCAGTTTTAGCCTTGTTAGTCCGCAGTGGGTATCGATCGCGTAACCTTGTAGCCGAGTCCGTCGTGGGTGCTGAACAATTTTTTATTTTCTTACGGCAATCCCTCAACGCGTGTCTGGCACACCGCCCGTAAATTACCTGTGTAAACACACGCCTGCACTTAACCGGTGGACTGTGTGTGTCTGCCTGTTTAGTTTCAGCGTGCGTTGTTTAGCATCGTGTCTGTCTGCAGAGCTTTGTAATACCCGATTACCTCCGTCAAGGTCGAAAAGCGTGGGCGAAGCACTGACCTATTTGTACAACCTATTGTATGGAATTATTCTCATTTCATTGTTTCTCTTGACTCCACTAAATCTAGTATTTATAGGTGGATGTCTTTTTTTGTTGTTGTCCAATCAGATTTCAGCCTCTCTGTGTGTTTCATGATCATGTAATCTGCCCAGGGCCTTTAGAACCAAGAGTGCTGGCCCTTGTAATTTTCACAGTTTTCGTAATGGCATCAGCATTTTTTCGTCTTCGGCTTGGTCGGTCAGAGCAGGCCAAGTTCGACTGGCCAATGACGTCTTGAGCGATCTGCACACATTAGTACATTAATAGAGAGCGTTGTACCTGAACTTGTTCATAGGCTTGTCATGATATTTACTATATCGACTTATTAAAAAAAAAAAAAAAAAAAAAGAACTGAACTAGTTCATTTTTGGAATGGAATTGTCTGCATCTTATCAGTATCTGTACTTCTACTTAAGTACTTTAACCACGTCTGGTTACATGGCAGCGTGCGTCAGGCACGGTGGGAGAACACGTGACGACGGCAGCGTTGTCATCCGTCGCGCCGACATCGTGTTCAAAGCAGATGCTTGTTTTGCGAGGAGGCACAGGAGATGCTTGTCACCTGTCCTGACACGCTCAGCCGAGTCACTACATGGGTAGGCCTACCGCGTGGCAACGCGGGTGTCACAGGGCCCACCGGTGTGACGGCATTGTCGTGCGCACACAAACACATGATGTGTTGTCACACGCTGTATGAGTCCGACAGAGCGGAGCAGGAGCCGGAACACCGCTGGATTTACAGTGTGTTAGTGCACAGTTGCTACATTGGTCCGATACAATTGTGAATTTAATAATAGAATTAAAAAAAAATAAAAAAAAAAGTGGAATGGTGGATGACTGGTTAGCACATCTGCCTCGTAGCTCTAAGGACCGGGGTTCAAATCCCGGCCCCGCCTATGTGGTGTTTGCAATATTCTCTCCGTGCCTGCGTGGGTTTTCTCCTGGTATTCCGGTTTCCTCCCGCATCCCAAAAACATGCATGGTAGGTTAATAGAAGACTGAATTGCGGTGTGAATGTGTGTGCAAAATAGTTGTTTGTTATATGTGCCCTGCGATTGGCTGGCGACCAGTTGAGGGTGTACCCCGCCTCTCGTCCCGAAGATAGCTGGGATAGGCTCCAGCACGCCCGCGACCCTAGTGAGGAGAAGTGGTACAGAAAATGGATGGATGGATAACAAGTGACCACTGCAAAGTCATCAGTCTCTAAATTTTGCTATTGATGTTGGAGTTAAATGAACATTGTTGTTTTATTTTATAAACTACTGACAGCCTAACTTGTTTCTTTGTTCTACCGATATGCCTCTTATAATGTTATTCTTACACATTTATTTCTCATGACTGGAAAGGTAAAAAGGTATTGAT